>NC_046320.1:48117895-48417895 GCF_009819535.1 Lacerta agilis
TTATCGAATAGAGCCAATAAATAAACTAAATATGTATGTAAAATCTTTTTAAAAACCCAACTTTATCTGTTAATTATTCATGTTCTGTTTTCATTTTTAGCTGTTCTGAAGGTTGCTGATGTTAGCATTCTCTGCAAGGTTTAAGTACCCTTTCAGCACAGCTCTGCCAAATTAAACTGTCACTTTCTATTTTAAAAAATCTATAGCAGAAAGTTTTTAATCTCCTGATGTAGACTTTGTAATAGGAAGTCAAAGTTTAAATTAGGTTGGTATCAGCTTATGACATAAAGCTTGAGAAGACCATTGATGATTCCAGGAAAGAAAAAAAGGGGGGGAGGAATCTTCCCAGTTTGAAGCAATATGCAGAGTGCTGCAGGCTCATGTTAAAAATACAATGGCCACAAATGCAGCTAAAGCTGTATGTGTATAACTCTGCTAAATATTTGGTAATCATGCAATCAGTTGTTTGATGGGTAGGGAGTGAATGGTGGGCTAAATTAGACCTAGCCAGGGCCACTGAGAAGCAGGTACAGGAGATACTGATGCACTGAACCCAAAACCAACAGACTCTGAGCTTTGTTTTTGTTTTGTTAAAGTAGAATTCTGGTCCTCCTAGAAAGAATGTTACAGAGCAAAATGTGCAAGTACCCTTATAAGCAGTTTCTGTGAGATGAATTAGTCCAGCTGCTCCCACCATTAAGTGTTTTAGCCAATAAGCAACGTCATAACGGAGATTGATGACTGAGTTGTTTGGACACTAAGCTATAATAATCACTGTAGTCCTAAAAAGTTACTGTTTACCCCCCTTTTACTGCACTTTTATTTCCTTATTCTGTCTCATTTTCTAGACCCTGGAATCTCCGTAGTTCTAAAGACCCCCTAGAGCAGGCATGTCCAAAGTCCGTTTCAGGGGCCTAATCCTGCCCACTGGTCAGTTTATTTTTTTTTTTTTATAAAGATTTTATTATTTTTCCATATGCATATATAAAGAAAACAAAACATACACCAATACACTAAAAATACAAAATACAATAAACAATAAACAAATCAAACAATAACACGCTAAACATAAGAAAAACACATACAAACCTGTCTAAACACTAATCTTTATCTCATTCTTATTTTATCTTCTAAGCATAGGTGGGACTTCCCCCACCCCCTCCACTGCATTGTTATTCCAATATACTTTAGGTAGCTATATATCTACTTTCATAACTATTAACCATCTTATTTGTCCTTAGATTCCTTTACTAAAAACATAGTTCTTAATCCATTCTCCAAATCTTCAGACATTCTTATTTATATCTTATATTATAAAATTCTTACCAAATCTTTAACTTAGATTTATCTAGCTAAAGCCTGTTCGATAGCTAATTCTGCTCAGATATTCAGTTTTACACCATTAACTAAGTAATCCTTAAATTTCTTCCAATCCTTCGACACCTTCTCCTCCCTCTGGTCTCGGATTCTCGCGGTCAGTTCAGCAAGCTCCATAAAGTCCATTAACTTCATCTGCCATTCTTCCACCGTTGGGATCTCTTCACCCTTCCAGTTTCTTGCCAGTAAAATTCTAGCTGCTGTTGTGGCATACATAAAAAATACTCTATCTCGACTGGGTATCTGTTCGTTGGTCATGCTCAAAAGGAAAGCCTCTGGTTTCTTACTAAAGGTAATTTTCATTACCTTTTTAAGTTCATTGTAAATCTTGTCCCAGAAGGCTTTGACCCTTGGGCATGTCCACCACATATGATAAAAGGTACCTTCCACTGATTTGCACTTCCAACACAAGTTGGTCATTGACGGGTTCATCTTAGCGATCTTGACTGGTGTTAAGTACCATCTATATAACATTTTCATAATATTTTCTCTTAAATTATTACAAGCTGTAAATTTGATACCTTCCTTCCACAGTCTTTCCCAGTCCTCTAACATGATATTATGTCCCACATCCCTTGCCCAGTCTATCATTGTTGATTTAACCATTTCATCCTTCGTATGCCACTCTAGCAACAAGTTATACATTTTGGAAAGATTTTTTGAGTTCGATTCTATTAGCTCTGTTTCCAGTTTTGATTTTTCGACTTGAAAACCAATCTTCTTGTCTGCTTTAAAAATCTCATGAATTTGATGATATTGCAGCCAGTCGGTGACCTCGCTTTTTACCTGATCATAACCTTTCAATTTAAACGATTCACCTTCTTGCTGCAATATATCTGCATATCTTAACCATCTTGCAGACATATTAGGTCTCTTATAAGCCTTGGCCTCCACCGGTGAAATCCATCTAGGAGTCTTTCTCTCTAACAAGTCTTTATATCTCACCCAAACCTGGTACAAGGCTTTTCTAACAATATGATTTTTAAAAGTCTTGTGGACCTTAGCCTTGTCATACCAAAGATATGCGTGCCAGCCAAACATGTTATCAAAGCCTTCCAAATCTAAAACGTCTGTATTTTCCAATTTAAACCAATCTTTCAACCAGCAAAAGGCCGCCGCTTCGAAATAAATCCTTAAGTCCGGCAGAGCAAAGCCTCCGCCCACTGGTCAGTTTAATCCATCCCCTGTGGCAGTTTATTTCCTAGGGTAAAATCCTAAAAAAAAACACCCACTTGGGTCGGCCCTTTGATCGGCCCTCACGGCCTCTTTGTCAATTGTTTGGACACCACTGCCCTAGACAGATTTCCCCGTATATTCTGTAGCCTTTTCTTTCTTCTGAGCAATCAGGATCTATCTGTCCTGTGGCAGGCTTGTCTGAAGTCAGGTATTCCCTAGAAGTTGTTTTCGGCAAATGCTACAATAAATGTGGGTGGATGTTAAAGAAAACCTTCCCCCAAATGGCAGATGCAAAATGTGAAAATTTTGTTGTCCAACACCACCACCCACTACTGAGTCCAGACACTTATTAAGAATTCACAGTATAATTAACATAGCACAATGGTATACACATCTGCTCAGAAAAAGTTTAATTGGGTTTACACCCAGGTAAGTGAAGATAAGCAGGCCTGGGCAGAGTTTATCTGAGACCCGGGGTAGGAGTCTTGTTAGAATAAAGTAATAATTTCAATTAAAAAAGCAGATGGTCCCTAGTGGGTCCCTCCAACTGACAGCCTTCTGAGGCTAAGTATTCCTGGCTGTCCTTACCACACAGGCCTGTGTATAGCATACTGGTAGCAGCCTAGGTTATATTGTGAAGAACGGGCAATGGGTTCATGGTGGGAAAGCCAGTATTAATCCCCTAACCTGGGAGTAAACTCAACTGAACACAAGTGAGACTTAGGCATTTAAGAAAGCATGCAATAATTAGGTCAGATTAAGAATGGTTGAAGTCCTGGAGCTGTATTAATTTGTAGGGGGTTGGGATGGAAAAACACGACCCTTTATAGTACAAAGATGAATCACTCATGTTAAAAGATGAAATAGGTGATGTAGTGCCCTCTTTCAGACATTTTATACCAGCTTCTAATTCTTCACATTAGCCATATGAAGCAGGTAAGGTTGAGAGTTGGTGATTGTTCCAAGACAGTATTTTTGTTGTTGTTTGTCAAGGTTGGCAAACAGGTTGGCAGTGGGTATATGGTAGCAGTGGAAGTTTATTAGAAAAGTTATGTGAAATATTATCTATGTTATATAATTTCCCCATAGTGGTGACTGGTTCTCCATTCATTATTGTCACAATCTTCCATCTTTACTTTTGGAAACCAAAAACTACCATGCATTAGAGACTATGTGAGCCTACCGCTATAATGCACTGCTTTTCATTTAGTATATGTACTGTAGAATGAAAGATTGTGCTCATAGAAAAACAGCAGCAAATTATGATATCTAGGGTCATGGATACATCAACTACAGGGAAGAGGGGGCATGATCCATTTGCCAGAAACAGAGTAACTTACCATTTCAGAAGAGCTCAGCAAAACACAACTACAGTTTCTTTTATGCACTATAATACAAAGGAGTGGAGGGAATCCATGATGGGTAGGCTAAGAAAGAATTAGTAATCATGATGACAGTGAAAAAGCATATTATATAGACTATATTTTTCTATATAACTGAGCTACATTTAGCAAGAAATAAGATCCAACACAGTAAACAACAGCATAGTTTTTCAGCACACATCAGTACAGTATTCTTGTCCTTGTACACAGCTGGATCTCTTTTATTATGTTACACAGGGAAATATATAAGATACTCTGGGGAAAATGGATTAGCTGTCTACTTTCAGAATATTCTTTTACTTTTTTAAATCTTACACCGATAAATTGTATTTTTGTCGAACAATTAAATGCTGTAGAATTCCTCATGCTTTTGCTTACCTGGCCAGTACTGTTTGTTTCAAAGCACAGTAATTTATGACCTGTTTCTGGTTGTAATTCTGTGCTGCCATATTTGTTTTATAAGCAGCAATGTTATGACTGTAGTCAGACAAGCCAATGAGTTCAGTGGTGCTTAGGGTGATACTCAAGACACTCACAAACAGGTGCAGATACAATGGTCTAAATTAAAACATAGAATGACCCTTGAAAAAATGATGTGGTAGAAATAAACTTGAAGACATGTACAAATACCTTGCTAGAAGTAAAGATATTATGCACCATCAATAATGCAATATATTTTAATCAGTTCTGCTGCTGTGATGTTAGCATGTGAAATAAGGTATTACAGACCTCCCTTTAAGTGAAAGATAATCAAGGTTAGTTTAATAGGTATTATATTAATAGGGAGCCAGTGTGGTGTAGTGGTTAAGAGCGGTAGACTCGTTATCTGGGGAACCGGGTTCGCGTCTCCACTCCTCCACATGCAGCTGCTGGGTGACCTTGGGCCAGTCACACTTCTCTGAAGTCTCTCAGCCCCACTCACCTCACAGAGTGTTTGTTGTGGGGGAGGAAGAGAAAGGAGAATGTTAGCCGCTTTGAGACTCCTTCGGGTAGTGAAAAGCGGGATATCAAATCCAAACTCTTCTTCTTCTTCTTCTTCTTATATGGCAGGCTTGTTTCCTTAATCATTTTGAGATTTGAAAACACTCTTTAACCTAGCAAACAATTTTGATGTGTTCAATTAAAATCTCAGTGGGATAGCAAAAACTAGAAAATAAGGATCATGGGCATTGCTAAACTGAAAAGGAGAACTGAGATACAATGTTAGGATTTTGTTTTCCATCCGTGAAAAACAAAACTTAATATGTATGTCAGAATATATGATCTGATGAATCCAAATATTAACAGTTGACTGGTACATTAGGTGGGGTGAAGCTGCTGCCTCAGGTGGTGCCCCTATGAGTGTGCCGCATGCCATGCCTCCTCCATCATTGGCAGAAAAGCGGTGCCAGTATCAGGTGAAATCGTGCAGATTTCTGGCAAGATCACACTGAAATCACATGAGATCTTGCACTGTGTGTGAGATCTTGTGTGATTTTGGTAAGCTGTCACTGGAAACCAGTACAATCGCAGCTGAAATTGGTGCTGCTCCTCCCATTTTGTCTGAAGTGGCAAAACTGGAAGGGCTATCCCTGGTTCTATCCATTCCAGGTTGAGGAAGAAATAGAATCTTCCTTTGAATCTTCATACATTAGCAGACATAAATAAAAAGGTTTAACTTGATATTGGGTGTCCACATGATATTCCCTTGAAGGTTTGCTGAGACAAGATCTTATGTGCTAAGAGCACCGCGCTACTGTGAGAAAGCATGGGTGTTTGCTAAAATTTTCAGAGCTCCCCCCCCCAACTTAAAATGTTAGAAATGCCTTGTGGACACTCTGGCTTTTCAAAAACAAACTACAGCTTGCTGTCTAGGAACAACCAAGAAAAAGATGACATAGAGGAACATGGTCCTATCTAAGTTCTTGATTCCTTATGAGCCCTATATGGTGCAGAACTTTTGTGGATGAAGTCTATGAAAGTGGAAGGCTATGACCACTCACAAGGGAAGAGGAATGAAGCCACTCTAAACAACACACTGTTCACCCTGGCATTACCTCTGTGCACACGGGGTGCCTTGGATCCTGGAACCCATTTTGCACAGGGATCCAGGACCTGGTGAAGTTTATATGGATAGAGTTCTAAACACACAGGTGTCCCTGCCTTATACATCCACAAGAATGCATATATAGTGGAGGAGAGGACCAATGGGAGCTGCACTTTGTTGGATGTGGGGCCAGAGGTGCAGGCCCACAGGCCCTTTTTACTCGTATTGGCCCTTCAAACAAGTAAGGCTCCTGAATCCTCTACCTGCAGGTATTCTTGGGTCAGCTCACATGCACAATCACACATCAAGGATGAAATGGGAAGTGAACTGAAAGGACAAGTTTACACAGTAAACTTCAATTCCCACAACCATGGTTTCAGAAGGGGAGGCGGTGAATCTTCTACATGTGCATGTAGACATGTGTGATGTGCACACACACTTCTGGTATGTAGGCTACCAGCTCCACATGACTGTGGGCGAAAACAAATCTATACTCATGAGATTCAGTGGTGCTGCCACATGTATTAACTAGTCCCTAGTCAGACAAAAATGTGTATTATCTTTAATTCTAACTTTGCCTCTTTTTATGGAACAAAAGAGCTGAGATTTGTTGAAAAGTGTTAATTATCTTGCAAAGGAGCTTATCTTTTGATCTAGGACATTCAACTCTTGGACAGTTTACCTCAATTTTCTTACTTTTAACATCATTTGGGAAACCTTAGTGAATATTAAATTAATCAGATCAAAGACAAAATCAATAAATCAACATTAAACTGAGGTGCCTCTTGCTGGGAGAGTTAGCATATCTGATAGCAGCTGATGAAATACAACTAAAATTTCACTCCTACACCCACATTCCCGTTAAATAATCAACCACTTGGAAAGCAAAAGGAGAAGAAAGATATTTCTATCATATTTTTACTCTTAGAGGTTTTTAAAAATGCCCATTGATGCATATACATGCCATCTGCCGTGCTGTCAGACACTATCTAAAAGCGCTGCCTGGGGTGACAGGTCAGAAATCACAGAGTACTTATGTCACTGAACAAATTTGTTTCCAGGGAAGTTTAACGGAAGCCATCCAGCTCCGGAGCAGAAGTCAAAAACTGCTCTATTTCTATTAGACCTTGATCCTGATGTCTCAAATTATAGCATATTTAATATTTTAGCCACAACATTTGAATATTATAGAAATGTGTGATACTAACTGTTCCTACACAATGCAAGTTAACAGGCAATGGTGATGTGGCCTTAAGCTCCAGAAATAGCTAATTGGTTCTTCGTTCAATTATATGAGTGACTTCATGCACACTTAATATATTAATTCAGGGATGGGAACATGTGGCTACAGACTACAACTCCCATCATCTGTAAGGGCAAAGCTGGCATCAGGGGCATGCACTGTTAGGCGCTGGGTGAGGCTCACACCCCTTGCAGGAGTGCCCCCTGGAGACTCCTGTTCCTTGGCCTCTTTGCTGTCACTGCCTGTGTTCACCTGCGACCTCTGAGCATGCAACCGGTGACAAGAGTGAGCTGATTCAGTGGCAGCACACGCACACCGCACATTGGGGTCTCCTTCTGGGTTAAGACTACAGTGAAATGGCAGGTGAGTGGTCATCAGTAGGAAGGAGGCTTATAGAGAAGCAGCACCTAAATGTGGAGGCAGCCCTGCCTGGGACCTGTTTGCATCAGATTCCAACAACATTGTGAAGGTCACAGGATCTGCATATTCATTCCAAATTTTCTATAAGAGCAAGGAAAAGAACCCCATTTCCCAACTAGTTCTGCGTGAATAGGATGACTTAAGAGCCACTGTGGTATGTACGTTTGACTGTGAGAAAACTCTGATTGAAATCCCCACCCAACTAAGAAAGTTAATGGTGTGTCCTAGAGGACATGTTGCTATAGACCTCTTCTGATAAGAAGCACATGTGTGCAATTAACATATGAGAAGGGCTTGCCACCTAGGCGAGCTTCTGATGTTGGTATGCACTCCCTAACACCCATACATTTACCTAAATGCATGAAAAGGATATCTGCATGCACAGGATTGAACTGAACATGTGATTATTAGGGGCCTGTCCAAAGGGGCACATGAGGCAGAGGTGGTGGCCCTGCTTTCTGTTCACATGCTCGTTGAACTTGTGACTTTCCTGACTGATGAATGTCTACCTTTCATTCCAATCTACATCAATTGTTATTATAAAAGTAAACTGCTATGGGGGGGAGCAGTGATGTATTTCTTGTGGTGGTGTTGCTAAGATCATTGGGATGAGGATGGGGCAGGATGAGGTGGTGGCAAGGCTGCGGGGAAGGGGACCCTTAGGTTGGCAGTGGTGGCCTTGCAGGGGTATGTTCTCCTATGCTGCTGCCGCTGCCAAGCCAAAGATCCTGCCATTTGCCTGTTGCTGCCTTGCCCCCACGCCATCCTGACAAGTGTGGTGTTGCTATTGCCTCCTTTCTTCCTTTATGAGCCACCACTTGTATAAATGTAGTAAAAGGCAGATAGGTAAGGGGAGTCCACTGATCCATTTATGTCAGTGCTCTCAAAGGAAAGCTGTGAACCATTTAATGCCACAATTTATCTGGTTGGATTTTATCCTGCCTCCGCCTGCAACTGATAGATTGGATCATTTCGTAGACAGTCTAAATTATGGCGTGAGCAGCTTTACAATCCATAGAACTTAGACAAGTGCACAGTGAAGCCAATATGATTTAGCGAAACAGAGACATTGCTATTGGTGGTGTCTGCACAATGGTAAGCAACCAAATTTAACTAGCCGAGAACTGTGACCTGCATATGTGCCCTTCACAGGCAAATTCAAAAAAAATTGTATGGAGGGGGTTATTATTATTACAGTGGGGTCACATCTTACAATCATATAAGTTACACAAATTCAATGATGTGCTGTTGACAAAAAATGAAAGAAAAGAAAAGTGGGAAGGAACTACCGCTACATGTTTTCCTTGTTCCAGCTTCCCTCTCCCAGGATCCCATCCACCAGTTTAAGTATCCATTCCAGACTTTTTCTTCTGCCCGCCTTCATCTTTCTGCCTCCATCCCTCCTCCTCCTCCTCTTTTTTTTTTTTTTAAAAATCCTTGCTCTCCAGGTTTGCATGTGGAGATGAAGGGCATTAGAGAGATAGGGAACCCTTCTTCTGCTCACAACCTGGCAAAGATCTTTCCATGGGGCTTTTCACCTTCCTTTTTCAGGCAACAGCCAGCACGTACCATGGCCCTCCAACTGGACCTCCATTTGTCCAGCTCCTGCTTGCAAACTGAGGCACCAGACACAAGAGGAGAGTGAGTGAGAAGATTCTGATTTTCAGCATACAATACTTTGCCTTATGTGCTGACTTCAAAGCCTAACCCTCACATAAGATCCAATTCCATTAAGAATAGTAAAAATACTAATATTTAATAAGTTGTCACTTAAAAATCTTCAAGCGACTTAACATTTAAAAACATACACATAAATACACTATACCATGGTGGGTGGGGGGAAATCAAATAAAACAGAATATGGGATATTCTATAACTTGAACTTGCAGAATACATCAAACCATCTGCCCATTCCTTTTGGGCCTGTTGTGTTATCACTATTCCAGATTTGTAATTTTCTTCATAGTAAAATGTCTAGACACATTTCCCACCTAATTCATACTTTGTCTGCTTCTTGATAATCATTTTGGGATCCCCCCCCCCGCCTCTTTGTAATTTTCAACTGCCTTTTTGATAAGCGTGAAACCATGCTGTCCTCACTAATTGCTTCCAAACTCCATAGCATTCTGCTTCTCTCATTACTCACATTTTATTATAATGCATGCCTCTCTCTTATAATTCACAAAGGAATCCATATAACACTTCTGACGTTTTATCCACATTCTTCCTATACCAGACTTGTACAACTTGTGATCTGCTTACCGTGACTGGTGGTTTTCCAGCGGTTTCTGATTTTGCTGCCAGCCAGGGATAGCAAAACAAGAGACTTGTCATACATCTGGCTACAATGCACAGCTGATGAGCTGGTTAAGCTTGGTAAATTGCAACTGTGTAGTTCTGACATATAATAAATATTGCTATTATTTGCAATCACATCATATTAGTTTCAGTGTGAGCTTGGCTAAGTCATATTGATTACAAATCTGTTTATGCCATAATTTATACTACATACAAATGTCCCAGTCTGGCAGTTGAAGGTAGAAGCAGAAGGAAGTCTAGCATGCACAAGTTACAGGCCACAGCTTTTCTTTGAGGACATTAAGAGATAAATGGCCCTGATCCAGTTACAGTTAGTAGTGAAATTAAGTCCTATTGCTTTCTTGTTCCAAGTAACTTGTTCTATTCATTCCAGGGGGTTATGCAACCTGATACATGGCAAGTTGGCTATATAATCCCACCATGTTCAGTAGGACTTACTCCCAGATAAGTGCGGTGTCATGTGCCACCCATCAGTTTCAGCCAGTGGTCCAGTTGTAGCTGTGCTGGCCCTGGGGGTGCCCGGCCCAGAGGACACTGGGTGGGAAGGCCAGAAACTCACCCGGGGCTGAGCGGGGCATGGTCAGCAGTCCCATGGTCAGGAAACAGTCCGTGGGTCTAGCCGGGTAGTCAGAGGTCAGGAACATATCGGGGGTTCATCTGTGAAGCAGGGCCAAAGTCCAGTCCAAGGTTCAACAGTCCAACAGGGGCTCAGTCCGGCAAGGAGCAAGGCAGGAAGCAGGGCAAGGTGCAGGTCAGGAACAGGCATGAGGACACAGGCAGGCACACGTTAGCAACTGTGTTGCTCACACAACTTGGGGCTGGGGCTGGCTGGCCTTTATCTGCCTCAAGGCATAGGGCAGCCCCGATCCTCCGGTGACTAGCCTCTCCTTCTGGCCTGGAGGCGAGCACACCTCCTGCAGGAACTTAGTTCCCTTTGCCTCTCTGTTCTGAGCCTCCACAGCTCAGGAGAGGCTGGTGGGTTACCGGACAGGGCTGAGAGTGGAGCACCTGCAGGCAATGGGTCCTCCCTCCCATCAGGAGCCAGAGCAGACTCTGCTGATGCCTGCACCTGAGGATCCAGCACAGGTGAGGACCCTTCAGGCTCAAGCCCTAGCCTCGGCTCCGCTGGTTCTGGAGGTGGGGAATCCTGTGCAGGCTAGGATCCCTCAGGTTCAGCATCTGAGTCTGAGTCCCAGGCCATCACAGTATCCCTCTTTGGAAAAGAACAGCCTAACTTTTGTTGTCTATGTTCTAGTAACTGCAAGACAAGATTATCATCATGCTGTATACAGGGGGCTGCCTTTGAAGACAGCTTGGGAACTACAGCTGGAGCAGAACTTGGTGGCAAATTGCTTACCAGAGCAAGATGGTCTGAAATTGTTAAAACCAATTCTTGCATGACTGCATTGAATACCAGCTGGTCCCCCCCCCCCTGCATACTATGTTGATGCTGCCCAATGCCATTTCCACCCTCATACAAACAATGTTCTTCTGCTTAACAAAGGAAGGCCATACAGGTAATTTCACTGAGGGGAAGGCAGAAAAACCCCCAACCATGTGCCAATCAGGTTGAAAGAAAAAGAGAAAAATCATTTCCAGTCCTGTCAACCAGTGACCCAAAATTGGTCAGTGAAGGCTCTAACCCAAGGGTTGAGGGTGGGTGTGACGGAAGCAGCCTTATATAGGCTTTCCCCTCCCCTTTGCAAGGGATCATGGGGTAGCTTTTTCCCATGAGCCCATCATACACAGAGGATTAGCTGCAACCGGTGGAGCTGTGGTCTAAACCACTGAGCCTCTTGGGCTTGCCGATCAGAAGGTTGGTGGTTTGAAATGAATCCCCATGATGGGGTGAGCTCCCGTTGCTCAGCCACAGCTCCTGCCAACCTAGCAGTTCGAAAGCACACAAAAAAGTGCAAGTAGACAAATAGGTACTGCTCTGGCAGGAAGGTAAATGGTGTTTTTGTGTACTGCTCTGGTTTCAGTGTTCCGTTGTGTCAGAAGCGGCTTAGTCATGATGGCCACATGACCCAGAAAAACTGTCTGCAGACAAACACCGGTTCCCTCAGTCTGTAAAGCAACCCCAGAGTCGTCTGTGTCTGAACTTAACTGTCAGGGGTCCTTTACCTTTACCTTTTTATGGGCTATAGCACTGCTGGCCAAAGGCGTCCCACACTTATGGGGCATGGAACAAAGCTGTAAGTACTTTGGAAAGGATCTCAAAGATTAAACTTCTTTTTGAGGATCATTCAGTGTCTAGCAGTTTTGATTTATTGAGAAAATAAAACTAAAAAAAGTTTTTATTTTGAAGCATCAAAGAATTCCTATATGCTGAGTGGCTGGAACTGAAAAATCCCCTCGTGACTGTTTTTCCTTTTGTTGGTGGTGCTGGTGCACACTGTGGGATGGTAACAGAATGCATGGCTGGCTGAGAAACCTCAACATTCCCATAGCCTCATGAGCTCTCATTACAAAATCAATAGAAATAAAGCACTGAGATTTGGTGGGCTATGAAAAACATTAAAGCAGTCATTAATGTCTCCATCTTTCATCCTAAGAGGTGCAATATATTCCACTCACAGTGTATATATGTACAGCAGCTATTTCACCAAAAAGCAGAGATAAATTGTGATAGCCTAAAACGTATCACGTCTATGTCCATATATCTATTAACTACAAAGCTCCCAAGAAAAAAAAAATACATATTAGAGATGAAAAATAGAAAAGAAGTTCACTAAAGAAGTTGCAGCATTGCCTTCTTGGGGCCAAGAGGCTCACTCCAAGAGTCCATGTTCTTCACATGGGAAATCTTACAGGATAACTTTAATACATATGTACATTGTAACATGTTTTTATTCAGTGTATAAACCTGATTACCAATCAGGGGAATCTATCTAAATTTACCTACCTAGGAAGTATTCTAGAAGAACCAATAGTAGGAATCAAAGCTGATATAGAGCAAACTTTGACCATTTTGGTACAATGAATCATTATAACCAATAATAGCTTTGTCACCTCTTGTGGTATAGATTTTTATACACAGGCTGATTCAATATCTAATGTAAGTAAATCTTGTAGTTCCCATGTCAACCCCTGTAAGTTTGTCTTAAGAGAATTAGGGAGCTATAAGATGGCACAGTCTATCTACATCGGAAAGGGGCATGTAAAATAGAATGTCATGAAAGGTGATTTCTCACCCTCTCCCTCCCCCCCCACTAATTTTTCATTGAAGTACTTCAATAGAACAATGGAAAACTCCAGTTCAGATACTTTTGTAAGGGTTGGTTTATATGAATGGTGACAGCACCAAATCCTTGACATACAGAAAACCATTTGCTTCTGGCACTCACTCACATGAAAATAGAAGCATGTGAGCAGGAAGTAATTGCACACTAGGTATGACTCTTTTTTTGCAATCACAGTAGCTTGTTGTGGAGCCATCAATATCTTGAAAATTGTGACTATGTAAGCATGTATTTGTGCCTCACTTTCCAGCTCCGCAGTGCAAGTGCAGACAACCATGAAACCATTTCTGGGAGATGATTTTTTTCCTCCTCCATAGGAAAAAAGGCCCTTTCTCCAGACTCTTACAACATTCTTTATATGTATAGAAATGCAAAGCCAAAACAAATTCAGAGGCATAACATGGTTTGTTCTACAATAAAAAAGAGGAGATTCCAAAAGTACATCACCTAATATAACATTTATATAAACAAAGGAATGTTTTAAACAGTGCAATATAAAACATTAATCCAAGGGCCTAGAATGTTAGAGTACCTTGAAACACCAAATGCCGGGCTACTAGGCATCAAGTTATCAGTCTTCAGCTAAGATCCAAATAGCTTCATGAAACACTACAGCACACAATAACTCCAATTAGTTGCCGAGGCCAAATCTCTGTTCTTCACCTGAAGTCTGAAGTATAAAATCTTGCAGAACCCACAAAGCTCCTCTAAGGCAAACATTTCTATAAGCCTTACTCTCTAACAAGACATGTCATCTCCCTGACCCTTTTAGAATCCCCCTGGGGCCAAAGGAGTATTGACATAATCTCTTCAAGTCTGCCAGGTGCCAAGCTAGTTCTTTTCGCAACTGCTTCTGCCTTGTTCCCACCATTCCATGTTCCTAGAGCAATAAATGTGCAAAGCTCTGCTCACTGATGTTCATGGCACCATATTTTTTTTTCTTTTAGGAAGAAGATGAAGGCATCCCCGCCCTGCGCCCCACTCTTCTGGTAGGTTTTTGGATGAAGCTTTCAATGACTGAAATAATTTATTAATAATTTGATGGTGCTTATTATTAATTGTATTAAGAAAACTTTTATTCTGCTTTATACATGTTATGTATGTACCTTCTGTTGTTTATTATGTTACTGTGTTTTAAGCTTCCTTGGGGACTTTTGATGAAGGGGGTATATAAATTGATTAAATAAATAAATATCCCTTCATCTCCCTGTCAGTTTGCATTTCTTACTGCAGAAAGTATTGATCTGATGTGTAGAGATCTTTTCTATTCTAATTAATTCCAGAGGGTTCTGGAAGCTTATCTGTGTGAATCAAGCAGAAGGTTCATGATGTTTGGGTTATTCCTTCAGAGAAGCTGAGTACAGCCGGCTTAAACTGGTTCTCTTATCTCTTCTGTCAAGGTCATGCTGACTATAAAAGTAGGGCCAGAGGAGTCTGGGCTTCACTTTCTATCTTTTTTCCTTCTGGTGTGGTGTTCTGTACATAGTATGCCTAGTGTTTAGACCAGTGCTTTTTTTCTTTAAAAAAAAAAAGTTTAGGGGTACTCTCATTTTCCTTCTCATATTTAAATACTGCCCCTCAATGAGGCCAAACTTAAATTCACAAAATGTTTAGGGGTATGTGTACCCCTGCGTACCCACAGAAAAAAACACACTGGTTTAGACTTATTGTAAGTTATTTTAAGTTTAAGTTAAGTCTGCTGCAACTGGATTTCTTATGGACAGTGCCAACCCTGAATGTATTGGATTTGTGACCATTATGCTCATTTGCCTTCAGTAGCAGTAAAGCTCTGCTAGATGAAATATTAATTGCCTCTGATATATATATATATATATATATATGGAATCCTGCAATGTGTTTTAAGTTTTTACTCTGCTAACTATGCACTGGAATCTGCTCTGGATCAATATTGAGTAGAATTCCATGACACTCCCCTCATATAATTTTTAATGGGAAGGCCTGAAAGTATTGCCAGTATGTTCCTTTTGCAGGAGACATTCTCTACCACACACAGTATTAGGTTTCTCAGCCACCCACCCATACCTAATGAACACAATTTTTTCAATATTTTTGTATTTATGATAGGTAGACTAATCAACTACCTTTAAGTGACAGCAAACAGAACTGTTTCTGAAAGGCAATGCCAAATAGCATACCTGATTTTAAATAAGTGGAGGTATGACATAAAATATTAATCTTTAAGTCTTCTTAGCAGCCTTACAATGCAGTGCAATAACAAGCCTTGCTTTGGCATCTCACACAAATAAAACATGCAACAATGCATGATGGCTGTAAATCCAGCCTAATAAAAACTGACATGCCAAACAGATGAATTGCACATTTAAAAAATAAAATAAAGACTTTGCTTGTATAACACCTTCATATAATGGTCTTGCATTCACAGCAGACTCAGCGTTTCAGGCAGCTGCTAGCACCCCAACTTTCAGTGGCTGCTACCCATAATGGCTCCAAGTTCCGAGGCAGCAATGCTTCTGAATACCAGTTGCTGGAAAGCACAAGAAGGGAGAGTGCTCTTGTTTTCAGGTCCTGCTTGCCATTTTTCCACAGGCATCTGGTTGGCCATAGTCTACATGGGCCATGGACCTAATCCAGCAGGTGCTTCTCACATTCTTACGTTCACTCAGGCAGGCTCCACCACTGGTCTTCCTTTGATTTTTCTTCCAGCTCAGGGCAACTGCATCTGAGAGCCACCATTTTTAATTTCCCACAATATTCTGGAGAAGCACCGTTTTGTAGCAATTGTGGGGAATTAAAACCATGCCTTCCAGCTTCCTAATGCATACTGAACAATGCTGCTGATTACCATGGCTGTCACCAGGTAAGACCACTAGGGCCCCTAACCTAGGAGGACATTCTCAACAGAAATTTGACAAAACTTGAAACTTGACCTAGAAGTACCTTCTCAGTAGAACTTTGTCCTACAGCTGGCCCTAATTTGATTCTCTCTGGGTTTTTCTACTTTTTGAGGGAGTTTCATTTTCATTTTTTTGCACCAAAGACATTGTATATAGTAAATTCTAGTTCATCATGAGTCTACTCCAAGTAAGTCTACTCAAACCAGGACAATGTCTGGCTCCAAACCACTTGTCTAATCCACACAACACAGCAAGCCAGTGAATGCATTAATGTGTTGGTTCCTGGAGAGGAGCTTTCACCTACTTTTCTCTTCCCTGGGTTTTTTGGGTCAGCACAAGATGGCAGCTCAGCCAGGGTTTAGCTTAGCATGTTGTCTGAACCTGAGATTGTGATTAAAGTAACTCCTCTTTATCTACAACCTGTAATCATAGGTCAAACCATGGTCCTCACCCCACTGATGACTGCTGGCAAAATCATACATTCGTTTTGTCTAAGGTCATGTTTTCATACAACTAAGGGCACAATCATACAAGTTTGGCCAAACTGCGAGAGGCAGTGGAGGATAGGGGTGCCTGGCGTGCTCTGGTCCATGGGGTCACGAAGAGTCGGACACGACTGAACGACTGAACAACAACAACAAGGGCACAATCCAGGTAAAATTAGGTACTTTAAAGTCCCATTGGTTTCACTTTACCTTTAGCAAGAGGTTCTTTCAAAAAATTATTAAATTGAAGTTCAATACAAAAGTATTAATAGATGTATGCATAACTTGGCTAATAACTTGGTTGACTTAGTTAAGACTTAATTACAAAGCTGTTCAGAAAACCAGCCTCAGTAGAAGATGCAGTAGGGGGGCAGAAAGTTTGCTAAATCGTATATTTAAGCCTTTTAAACACATCCCAGTGAAATGGAGCATGATGTTAAGTTGGAGAAAATTAGGAGCTTCCTTGGAGTGCAATTAGAATAGTCCTCCAAGGCCAAATTCCAGGCAAATGTTATTATCATCCTTCTTCAGCTGGTATTACTGCTGAAGTTATGCCAACAATGATTAGGTTGGGGAGATGTGCTTCTGCAGAGTGGACTTCAATTAAAACTAATCAAGCACCAAGAATCATATTGCCTTTAATAGAAACTGTTCAAATAACCTTCAGAAAGAGTCTTGGCCAAAGGAATTAAGATTTATTTTAGGTTTGCTGCAATGGTGCACATCATTGAGGCTGTAGCCATCACAAAGAGCATGTCACAGGGCAATCCTAATCATGTCTACCTAGAAGTAAGTCCTATTTAATTCAGTGGCGCTCACTCCCAGGCAAGTGTGGTTAGGATTGTGAGCCACGAAGTTGGCAACAGCCCCATTGAGCTCCCAAGGCACTTGCTTTGTGTCTGAACCAGCTCTGCTTGATGCCCTGTGTGGGGTATAAAGGGTAATTATGAATAGAAATAGAAGAATATAAACTTTTAGATTTCAAAGGTAATTTGCTAATGGGAGAAATTAAAGCAGCGTTCCCTGACCTAGTACATTCCTGATATTTTGGACATAAAGTCTCATCAGTATAGGAGTTGCAGCCCTGCAAGGCTGAATGCTGTGGGACCAGTATAAAGAGTAACATACTGTTGAAATTTTTCAAAATATCTAAAATAGAAAACAATTAGGGAGTGTTGGATTTAATTAATCTAGCATCATTGTAGGGATGCCTAGTTAACTTTTTAAAGAAGCCTCTCATGCCTCCTTTTTATATTGTATTTTTATATTGTGAACCACCCTGATAATCTACGGATGAAGGGTTGTATACCAATTTAATAAATAATAATAATAAAAAATATTTTCCAGAGTTTCTGCCCTTTCCCCCGATGCCATATCTGATATTATGGGCTCAAACTGGCATCTGCTTTGAGTTCATTAAAACACTAGTCAACACGGGTGCAATCACTCTAAAATGGAGTGTGTATCTTTTCTTGCGATAGCCAATTTGCTTAACTTGGCTCCGGAACGGAATGGTTGTGAGTGACAATCTAAGAAAGTCTGCAAAAGCTCCGAAACATTGGCAGGCGAAAGGTTAATTCTCTAGAAGAGTGGCTGCTACCTTGCTGTCAACCAGATGGGGTGGGAAGGATGAAAACAGCTAATTGGATATGATCGAAGGTCTTGGGATTTGTGGAACAAGCAAAATGTAACGTTATAATTGAAGGCTAATTATCTTCAGCTAGTAGCAACTGGACAGGTGGCTTCCTGAGCCACATGGAGAGAAAGCAAGCACAACTAGGAAAGCACCTTAATTTAGTCAGTGCCACACGCTGCCTGAAGATTTCAGCTAATGTTGTAATTGGCTTCTAAACTCTACTGTCAGTGCAGGAGATAGCAGAGACATGCAATGTTTTTCTTTTCCTTAAAAATAAAATAACATTTTGCTTTTCTTAACTATATGGATTTAATAGAACATGTTTTTGTTTGTTTTTTAAATGTCTTGCCTCCACATGCATTCAGCTCCCACCAGTATTGGCAGAAATATTTTTATGTTCTATAGATACCAGTTGTCACTCCACACAAATAGGACACAATATTTTTGCTGTACAATGTCAAAATATACCGGATTTGGCAGAGCAATCTGCAATACAGATATTGTTTTCTTCTCTGTCCTTGACCTAGCTTTTCTTTTAATTTTTATTGACTCCCAGAAATAGATTGCCGTGCCAATATTTTTCCACAACAGGGAAGCTTTATGCCTGCTAGCACATCTCACAAAGTTAGAAAAGGCTATTTATATCTATGAAATACTTACCTGTTATCTGAAGCCCATCATTATTTTTTATTCATTTAAGGGAATATACCCCACCTTTCCCCTGTAGAAACAGTGTTCATGACAGCTTATGACAAGTTCAACATGACAAAAAAAGTCTTAAAATGGCAAAATAAGAAGTGACACAATAAAGATGGAAATCTGATTGCAACAATATTAAAACACAATAACAGTAGCTATAGGTACATGCAAGAGCTAAATGCAGCCTAAAGAAACAATCTGCGGCTCCTCAATCCATTTGGTCAAACTTTTGTTGGAATAAAAATATTTTATGGTACAATCCTACATATGTCTACTCAGAAATAAGGCTCACTGAGTTTAATGGGATTTACTCTCTTAAAAAGAGCCCTTCTAGAGTGGAGTTTTTTTTGTGGGCGTATTCTGCAACATGTTCTTGATGCAATAATAGTGCATTAATGTTTATTCTGCTTTAGTTTGTTCTATGATGCTTCCCCAATGCTACCACATTATTACTGTCCAGCAGGGCTATAGCACTAAAATAAACCGGAATATTGCTGGTTTAAAAGGTTATGGGATTGGCTTCTGGTGCTTCTCTGCCTTAATGGAGGCAGCTTGCACGACAGCAGGAGATCATTGGCGAAGGAAAAACAAGGATGGTTGAGGGTAATTATCTTTGCAAATCTCCCCCCCCCCCCGGATGGGGGGCAGGCTTCACTCACAGTTCATCTTGGGGTACCTGACTCTCGCTCCAGCATGGAATGCGGGGGGCAGGGAGGCACTGAGTGCAAAAGCACTTCACCTGCCGAAAACCCTTTGATGGCACCATTAAGAAGCAGAGGTTCTCCTGTTAATTAGAGCTTAATTGGACTAAATAATAGGCATGTGCTAGAAGAGATGAGATCACAAACTGCGGAACAAACCAACTGCAAGGACTTTAAGGTTTGAACTTGAGATAAGACTTCATTCAGTGCAAAAGATGGTGGGGGAGAGGAAGCCTATGGTTTCTTTATTTAAAGTTTTCTTCTCTACATTTATGATTTGGCAACCCTCCTCTGGATTATAAATATGGAATATAACATCAAATGGAACTGTGTGTGTAAAAAGAAAAAGAAAAAGAAAAAGGGAGGAAGCTCTATTTTGCAAAAGGTTTACGTTGGAAACTTAGAGCTGACTCTTCCCCATCATTTATTATTTACAAAGTGAACTGAATAATGCTGAGGACCTGGAATTTAATTTAATTGGAAGTATAATTGTTCATATATTTTCTGTTGGAAGGAAGGATAAAAGGAGCCTGTGAACTGCCAAGGAACTGAAAAGGTTCTCTATTGAGTCATCTGCAGTTCTACAGACCACTCTTCTTCCTAGGCTGAGAGGGAAAATGGTGACAGCAGTTTATTTACGGGGACAGAGTGATTTTTGCAGCTGTTGTTAAAGTTGCAAAACAACAAAGCACAGGATGGAGCAACGGAGTGACAGATAACAGCAACAACAGGGGGAAAGAAAGACATAACATCTTACAAGGACAGGAAGAAACACCACAGACAGACACAGGAAGAACAAGGATATAGTTTGAGTAGTTGTAGTTTTATAAATCTCTTAATGTGTCAACATGAATAGAAGCTATTAATATTGCAGTTGTTGTATGAGGGATTATTATTATGACCAGAATGTAATTGAAATTAATAAGTTTTGAAACAGAGAAATAAAGAAAATAATCAAACCATCAAATCTAGCTCGTGGGGGGTACTTTATCTAAATTATATAATTCGGCATATGAACAATTGGTATTAATAATTGTGTTATAAATTGGCACTGTTATAATGAGGCTATTATTGGACTGCAATTAAAAACTAATAACAATTATTATAAAAAATAAATAAATAAAATGTTATGGGATTTCAGAGAGAAGTTGCAGGATATGCTCCGATTGGAAACAAAGCCTGAAAACCTATGCAGTATTGAAAGTGGGATTACGTATGATCACCCCAATAATCATAAACAAAAATAAAAAATGAATGCACAAGAACATCTGAGGGACCCTTAATGTATATTGGATTGCAGCCTATGTTAGATGGTGGAAAGCAGGGACAGAAGAGGGAAATTAATTTTGCAAGGAATGGAGCTCCAAAATCTAGCTATAATGAAGGTCCTCTGCTGCATCCCAAGGACTATGCTGAATCCCAAGGAATGTTCAGTCAGCATTCAAAGAAGAGCCTCCCCACTAGAACTTACATGACAGGGAGGGGTTTGCTTGTTCTTGCTGCGTGTGTGTGTGTGTGTGTGTGTGTGTGTGTGTGTGTGTGATAAGAAATCTACTACATGTAAACCATATACTACCATATGTATAGCATGGGGTTTGGAAGGGGTCCTGATGGGCAGAGATAGAAGTATTTGGCCACTGGTCTGAGGTTCCTCACTCCTGCACAAGGCTCTTTCGTTTTGATGCAAGACACTAACATGGCTATTGAACATTCTAATAAAATAATGACTGATAGCAACATAGCAACACACTACAAAAAGCTGCATTAGAGTCCATATGAACTATGTAGCCTCTGCAAGAACTCTGGGGAATGTGAAGAGAAAAGGGAGGACAAACACTGTGTTTGGTTCTGTCCTGAATTCAGCATGAGGCAGATCAGAAAGCAGATTTAGTAGGGAATTTTGATGAGGCAAAATTCTGAAGCATCCCTAAAATTTCAAGTATCTTTCCTTATGATATAAAATATATACAAAAATGAAGTGGCACAGGGAGATAATCCACCCCCCCCCGAAGGATTAACAGAGTGCAGTAATCCCTTCCATTTATAGAGATGGAAGGAATTATCTGGCTTGTGGTCTCCGTTTCAGTTTCATTGATCAGAAAACTGTAGGTTAGGACAGTATTACTTTAAAGAGACTGTTGACCTCTCCAGCATATTCCATTTTGCTATAATTATTACATTATTAAATAACCCAACAAGAGCAGAGAATGACACAAAATCATTACATAGTAACAAAGTGCAGCTCGGTTATGATTGTTTTAAAGGTTCCAGGCAGGGATTCTGAATTATTTATACTGCAATTATATTCACAGCAAACGAAGGAAAGACAAGTCATTTTGTGGCCAAAGATGAGCATTTAATGCAAATGAAAGCAAGGAGGGAAGCAGAAAGAGGACATGTAAACATTTGTGCATGGCAGCCGCAACAGGCTGGAATGAAAGAGAAATGACATATTGGTTTCCTTTTTATGTGAAAATGTTGCCTTTTAGAATTTGGGGTGCGGCTGAAGAGACCAAGTACAGAGTGGGAAATTAGAACATAGGCTTTAGACTGGGGGATTCAGTCTTTTGCAGAATTTCTTTGGTAATGTGTTTGTATGGAGTATTATTATCATCATCATCATCATCATCATCATCAAAAGATACTACTACTACTACTACTACTACTACTACTGGTGCATTTCTTTTAAATGTAGCAAACAACAAATAAAAAGGGCCTCAGCTCAGTGGTAGAGCATCTGTTTTCATGCAGAAGGTTCCAGGTGGAATCTCAATTCTCTGGGAGAGAATCCTACCTGAAACCCTGGACTGCTGCAGCCCATCAGTGTAGATGATACTGAACTAGACAGACCAATGGTCTGACTTGGTATAAGGCACCTCCCTATGTCCCTGTGTGGTAGAGTGCTCAGGGTGTTGGACTAGGAACTGGGAGACCCGTGTTCAAAAAGGTTAGAGAACTAAGCAAGATAGAAATAGCAAAAGGAAATGCCCATGACTACCAAGTTTGTTTAGTGTAGGGAAGCCAACATGATACACCATCCAATTGCTGTTGGGACAACTCCCATAATCTCTGTCATTGGCCATGTTGACTGTGTCTGATGGGAGCTCTTGGCTACCCATAACCCGGCGCATCTATTTCCTACTGTGGCTCAGGAAGAAGACACAGCAAAGAAAATAAAGTTGCTGTGTTGTCATACAGAGGCAAATAAGGAAGGACGGTATCGAGGATTTGTAATGAGGTTCAAAACGGTGAAGTCTACCATATCAGAACATGGTTTGTAAGACACTGTATAAAACCGAAAGGGGGGAAAGATTGGAAGACAAATGGACCCCATTAGGACTTGGCTAGGTGCAAGGGGAAAGACAGTCTGAAGAGGCACTTAAGTGGCCTAAGTTAACGTGTGGCTGCTTTAGCTTTCTCCTACGTTTAGCTGTTTTTAGTTATCTTCCTTTGCTGGTGTTTTAAACATATTCTCAGGAACATATTTGAGGAACTAAATATTATTGCAGCACCAGAGCAATGGAGAAAGCTGGCATTCCTAACAAACCAAAAGCAATATTCCTTTATTTAGGACCAAGGATGTCTGTAGCCAAGAAAATGTATGCAAGGGATGCCAATAACCCATAGGAATTATGCTGCTCTCATCTTTATTTATTAAATTTACATCCCACCCTTCCTCCCAAAGGAGCCTAGGGCGGCAGTAATAAAACTCACCACTGAAGAAACATCTAAAAACAATACCGATGCAGCAAAAAAAAAAAAAAAAATGGGGAAGATCTCTTCTTAAATGTCTTGTTGAAAAAGCAAGCTCTTCTTCATAAGGGAAAATGAATTTATAAAGGGTGATGATCATGTGTTCCTTACAATGAACAAGGCACTTCAAGATGATTACTCTCATTATTAAATGCCAGCACCTACTAAAATATAAATAAAGTGGTGGGGGTACAGAGGCACACTGCGCATCAAGAATTAGCTCTCAACCTGTTTTCATAATAACACAAAGTAAAATTTTTATAATACAATGCAGATTTTATTTCTGAAGGAAGCAGCTTGGGTGTGTGATTTACAGAGGCAACCTCACCGAGCTCAGTGTTCGTTCTATGCACCGTGAGTTCCTTTCAGGAAGCAAATAATATTTTATGTTATCAAACAGTCATAAAACAGGCCATCATAAACCTAACTGGCACTGTTAGCTAATCAGAATCATTCTTCCATGGATTACATTTTCAGATAATGCTACAGTAAATGGCATGTTTTATTGCTTTTGTATCTCGGCAGATATCCTTCCCTCTGTGATGCACTAAAAGGAGCCATAAATACTCCTTGCAGAAACAAGCCGGTAATGTGAAATGGTTGTACCCTCCTCCATATGTTAAATATTGAATTTATTTTTATCATTGGATCAAAAAGCAAAAGCAGAAAAAAAACAAAACCAAGCCACACAGTTAAATAAATAAATAAGAAACACAGGACAAGAATAGTTCTTTGCCAGGTCTGTTAACAAATCTGGGCTTAGTTCAAAGATGCCTGTGCACAAAACAGCACTGCATGCAGCTAGTAGCAAAAATGGTACTCTGATGAAGTGGGAAAATGTTCCCATGCACAAAGATTGGCACTAGCTAGTTCAGAAAGACCAGTGACCCAGACCATCAACAGGGATGTGTTCATTCCTACCAGCTACATTTAAGTGGCTAGGTATATCTCTTGATGCAAATTAGAATGCACACCTGCAGCTAGGTCTAGTTAGTGCCGAATGTGACTAATTCCATGTTATCAGTGCTTTTTTCAGGGGGTACTCAAGGGTACACTGTACTGGGACCTCTTTTTAGTTGTTAAAAAGGGTGGCACTTACTGTAACAACTTCATGGTGAGTACCAGCATCTATTTTTTTTTTGGGGGGGGGGAAGCACTGCATGTGATTAAAGCTCACTCCTCTCTCTGTCTTTTATGTCCTCCCACAGAAGAAATGTGAACCGGGCAAACCATCTGAGGGATTTCAAGGGGAGCCTTGAGGAATATTCTAGGGAAGTGCTCATATCTCCAGGAGATAGATTTGCAGCAGAATCAATGCTCATTTTAGCAGATCAGACTGTTTCCGGTCTGTCAGTTTTACATATGTTCATTTATAAGCCCATTCTCGCATTAATGTGCATTTTTTTTTAAATTGCACCAAAAAATGTGTACCTAAATGTTCATTTAAATGTGTAGGGTGGGATTGACCTAACCAGCCCTGTCAGTAGAAGCCCCATGCAAGGACTTCCATGTGAGCAATGGGGCTTTCCCAACTTTCCTCCGCCACATGCATCCCCTGCCCCCCCCCTGAAGGTAGAAATTAGTATTGAGATC
The DNA here is from genome assembly GCF_009819535.1 of Lacerta agilis. Lineage (NCBI taxonomy): Eukaryota > Metazoa > Chordata > Lepidosauria > Squamata > Lacertidae > Lacerta > Lacerta agilis. The sequence goes on from NC_046320.1 coordinate 48,142,824, forward strand.
AAGGGGGAAATGGTTCCCAGCCCCTCGGGTAGACAATACTGAGCAATATCAACCAACTCTCAAACTCGGTGTAAGGCAGCACCCTATGTTCCCATCTTGCTTATCCAGGTGTGGGGAACCTTTGGTCCTCCAGATGTTGCTAAACTACAACTCCCCTCAGTCCCAGCAACCATGGCCACACCTGCACTTCTGCTTCTCAGCCATGCTGGCCTGCTGTTTAATTTTCATGTCACAGACTCATGCAGCACTCTGATATAATCTTACATTAATGGAGTCTGCAAGCATCACAAAACAACTGGCAACATCAGCCCCACTATGTGGGAATCCCTTGCAGACAACCGCAATGAGCAAGTTGTGTATCCATAGCAGTGACCAAAGGAGAAATGACTGTTGGGAGGAGCACAGAGAGAAGAAACACCATGGTGCATCTGCAGCAGCACAACTGAACACCCTTAATCTGCCCCAGCTGCACCAAAACATGTCTCTCCCGCATTTGTCTCTACAGCCCCAGCAGGTACTGCAACCTGCCAACAGTTTGACCTCACCCGAAAGGCTCACTCCTCCAATGTCTCCCAAGATGGATGCCAAATGAGCAAGTAGGAGGGGGTGAGTTCTCCCGGTCTAAAACTTGTGGATTCATTTTTCCTGTAGAACACTTTGGACAACCCAGAATTTGACATCTCTTTGCAAATTCCCTTTAAAACATTATAAATCCTGAACTGGTGCCGACATTTTCTGTACTGTCAAATTATGTTTAATACATTATTAGGCCCTTTCCTAACTCTACAGTTTCTTTCTAATAAATGTCAAGGCATCCAATTACTAGAAATTTAAATATTTGTACAAAGATGTGTTTTTTATATATATAACATGAGCACACAGTGAAGGTAGCTGAGCAGCTCTGTAATTAAAGAAGCCGAGATAAGTCACTTGAGGCAATAATTCACAGTGAAGTAATAAAGCTGATTTCCCCTCTTATCAAATCTCTGTTCATTCCCTTAAAAAAAAAATACCCTGCATCCTTTTGACCACTTGGAAATAATTATTAGCTTCTCAAGTACACACATGAGGATCAGTAATGGGCTTTGGGCAATGTTAAATTCTAGGGGAGAAGCAAACCTATTTAGTGTCATTGCAACACAGTAGTAACTAGCTCATCTTTTCCTTTCCTCATTCGGTTCTCGCAGCCATATATCCCCTTGATTAACAGCAAACTGCCTTATTCCCAGTGATAGCAATGAAGAGAGTAATGGTGTAGCAGTGGAAGATTGAATGTGCAAAGAATAGTGGAACAGGTTCAGAGCCTGCTATGTTCCTGCTACACTATATAATCTCTAAACTGCTTATGATTCCATGCACTTAAGTCCATGAGTCCACGAAATAAATAAATGCTATCCTTCCCATGTATCAAATCATGTGGCACTTTAAAGGGTAGTGGGCAGAACTGGACTAAAAGAGTCTTTGCCCTTACCACATTCTTTGACAGGTGGGTAGCCGTGTTGGTCTGCCATAGTCAAAACAAAATCAAAAATTCTTTCTAGTAGCACCTTAGAGACCAACTGAGTTTGTTCCTGGTATGAGCTTTCGTGTGCATGCACACTTCTTCAGATACACTGAAACAGAAGTCACCAGATCCTTAAATGTAGTGGGGGAGTGGGGAGGGGTATTACTCAGAAGGGTGGTGGGAATGGGTGATAGGCTGATAAGTGTGGAAAACCTGTTGACGACTCTAAACGGCTGCAATTAGTCTTGCAGGGAAAGGCAAGGGGTGAGATGGCTAAAGATAGCTTTGTTATGTATAATGAGATAAGAATCCAATGTCTTTGTTCAAACCAGGTTTCTCCATGGTTTTAAGTTTGGTGATTAGTTGCAATTCAGCCACTTCTCTTTCCAGTCTATTTCTGAAATCAGAGATCTACAACCTCTCCTAGACAATGACAGTTCTCTTTCTCAAGCTCTGGGAGGAAGACCCTTCATCGCCTACAAACAGCCACCCAATCTCAAACAGCTCCTCACCCACAATAATACAAAAACAGGACTCAACATGGACACTGGTACCAGAGCCTGCAATAAACCCAGATGCCAACTTTGCTGCCACATAAACCCGGATAACACCATTACTGGTCCCAACAACATCAAACACACCATCTCAGGACTATTTAATTGCTCATCTTCCAACATTGTGTATGCAATCAAATGCCAACAGTGCCCTTCAGCTCTCTATATTGGACAAACAGGCCAAACCCTACGCCAAAGGATAAATGGACATAAATCTGATATCAGGAATCACAAGACAGAGAAACCAGTAGGAGAACACTTCAATCTCCCAGGACATTCTATAAAAGATCTCAAAGTAGCTGTCTTAATACAAAGTAATTTCAGAAATAGACTGGAAAGAGAAGTGGCTGAATTGCAACTAATCACCAAACTTAAAACCATGGAGAAACCTGGTTTGAACAAAGACATTGGATTCTTATCTCATTATACATAACAAAGCTATCTTTAGCCATCTCACCCCTTGCCTTTCCCTGCAAGACTAATTGCAGCCGTTTAGAGTCGTCAACAGGTTTTCCACACTTATCAGCCTATCACCCATTCCCACCACCCTTCTGAGTAATACCCCTCCCCACTCCCCCACTATATTTAAGGATCTGGTGACTTCTGTTTCAGTGTATCTGAAGAAGTGTGCATGCACACGAAAGCTCATACCAGGAACAAACTCAGTTGGTCTCTAAGGTGCTACTAGAAAGAATTTTCGATTTTGTTTTCACATTCTTTGAGATCAATCATTCCTTGACTTCAGATCTTCAAGCTCAAGTATGGGATAATTGCAAGCCCTACATGTACATTTGGTTCAAGAATTCAGAGATTAGTGTTTTTCTAACTTTGGCCTTATAGAGCATGGCTCCTGGCACCCCAATAAACAACATACCCAAAGAACAAACAGTTTGCTCCCTGCAGATGAAAAAACTGTTCCAGGTGAGCATGTTACCCTCAAGCATAGATTGGTCTCTCCAAATGTGGAAGCAGCTTGCCCCAAGTCCATGTTAATGACTGGGATAGCTTGTTATGCCATTACTGATTTCTGCTTACAGAGTTTGCCTGGGCAGATTCAAAGTTGATTTAGACCTATTCCTTTATCCATGGTCGCAAACTGCTGGCCATCTGCACATCCTGCTTTCATCAGCCTTTGATAACCTTCCCCCCACCCTTCTGAATGCAAAGCCATGCCATCTCTGCAACACCTTTGCCAAGAAAATGCATGCCTGTGCATGTGCAGATATATGAATGTACTCTCTCCACCCAATCTGGAACCCTGACCATTCAACATTCCAAATCAAGATAGAAAGCCTAGAATCATATAATTGTACAAATGAGGGCTCCTCATCCGAATATTCTGCTAAACCGAATTTTCTGCCAAAGTAGATATTGTTAGACTTCAGCTCCTATCAGCTGCAGCTGCCATGGCCAAGGATAAGGGGAGTGGTAACCCAGCAAGTTCCCCAGCCCATGCAAATTTATGGGTCAGGAGCAGAGGTGGCAGTACACTGTACACATGAAGGGAGAATGAATAAATAGGGTTCTTTTCATGGTGATCATTGATCAACTGTTAAATTTAACTATAATTTTAATTTCCCAAGCCTTTTAAAGTCACACACATTTTTTCTTTAAAAAATAGCATCTTAGTACACATGCACATAACAAATACAGTTTACAGTCATACCTCAAGTTGTGTTTGCTTCACATTGCGTTTTTTCAGGTTACGAACACAGCCAACCCGGATGTGTTTACTTCCAAGTTCGCCGCTTCGCGCATGTGCTGGAGCAATCTATCATGTCACACGCATGCGCAGAACCGGCGCTCTACTTACAGATTTTCGGGGTGCGAATGGCACCCCAGAATGGCTCACGCCCGTAAGTAGAGGTACCTCTGTATATATGATTTAACCTAAAGTCAATATTCAAGTGCATAAATGAAAATACATAAACAAGAACATATAGATGAAAAGACAGTATCAAAATATAATATAATATTATGTAATAAAAGCTATACTCACCAGCCCTGACTTTTTTCCAAATAACTTTCACAATATCGTGAACCTATAACCTGGTTTGGCACTGCTACACGAAATTCATTTGATGATAAAGTTATCTTGTCGTGTTTACCTTCCCTGATTGTGAGAGAAAGACACATATTGTCTCCAGGGATTTGCTCTCATTTTTGGGGGGAGGGTTTGTTTTAGTGCTTATGAGACTTTAGCCTCATAGCTGCTCCTAACAAATGCAAGAGAGATACACGTGCTCTTATTTGTGCTTCCCTTTTGGCATAGCTAAAGAGACAGGCAAAGCATAGAAAATTATTTCTACCTCACAGGCAACAGTAGTTACTATTTTGAAAGCTCAGACACTCTGATATACAAACCACCACCAATAGTAAAAAATATAATAATATTTCTCTCAAGCACAGTACTACCATTTGCCAATATTATTTTTGTAACTGTTTTACAGCTACTGGAGAGATAATTGACATGGTGTGATCATTTGCAACCATTTTTTTTTAATGTTAAGGATTACTGAAAATAAGAGAACATTTCAAGAATAGAAACTGAAGTACCTTGTTTGGTATTCCCATTTGTACATCTCCATTGTTGTTATTCTTATTCTTATAATTATTACTTTTTAAATTTCAAAATCACCCTTCATCTGATGGTCACAAGGCAGTTTACGATATAAAAACACAAAAATACATAGCATAACAACAAACAAAAGCAATATCCCCACACAGTTTAAAAGGCCATAGATGGTTTAATTAGCCAAAGACCCGGGATATGAGGAATATATTTGCCAGGCGCCTAAAGACATGTAATGAAGACTCCAGATAAGTTCTCTGGGGAGAGCTATCCTCAAGCAGGGAGTCACTGCAGAAAAGGCCCATTCTTGTGCTGCCACCCTCTGGACCTCTTGTGGAGAAGGCACATGAAGAAGGGCCTCAGATGATCACTTGGGTTTGGGTTGGTTCATATGGAGAGAGGCAGTCCTTGAATTATACTGCTGTCCTGAGCCATTTAAGGCTTTATAGGTCAAAACCAGCACTTTGAATAGGAGGAGGAGGAATTTTGATTTCATATCCCACTTTATCACTACCCGAAGGAGTCTCAAAGCAGCTAACATTCTCCTTTCCCTTCCTCCCCCACAACAAACACTCTGTGATGTGAGTGGGGCTGAGATACTTCAAAGAAGTGTGACCAGCCCAAGGTCACCCAGCAGCTGCATGTGGAGGAGCGGAGACACAAACCCAGTTCCCCAGATTACGAGTCTACCGCTCTTAACCACCACACCACACTGGCTCTCGGGAAACTATGGGGCCCGGAAACTAATTGGCAACCAGTGCAGTTGGGCCAGAATTGGCATTGTATACTCAAACCATCTTGCCTCGGTGAGCAACCTGGCTTCTGATGTTGGTTGCATCACTTTCTTTGGGCTAGACTGTAAAAGGTGACACACTACCCAAAAAAGCTCTGCTGCATGGCACCATGAGGATGCAATGCAGACAGCAAAGTATGCCTTCTTTGCTGCCTTCACTACCACTAGGTAGACTTTATGATGAGCCTTTACCAGTGTTTGACTGCATTCGACTGGAGTTTCCCCCCACTTGTGTTTGAGCCAAACTGAGGCACCCATGCACTGTGAAAATAGTGACTATACATGACAATATATAATGTACTGGCACAGTTTTATGATGTTAACTGAAATATGATGGAACCATTTGTTTTTAGGTGTAGGATTCTGAATAACATTTGTTCTTCCTAGAAAAAGATTATTTCAGTCGAACCATATTAACATATTCTTTTGAACTTACATAATGGTGTATAATTAATATTAAATAAATCAACATTTATTGTGGAATCCCAAATAAGTACTAGGTTGTTTGATTCATTTGAGTGTTTTTGATGGTTGGTAATTTCTCTTTCTATTAATTAGAAAGAAAGAAAAAAAAACCCAAGTTTTCCAATTCTGGGTAGACTAGCATTTAAGTAGTTAAGAAATATTCTATATACCAAAATTGTGATTTTGGTGTGGGGTGGAGGGAGAGACTGATTGAATGGAATACTCTTTGTTTGTGTTCTGTCCGCCTAGTTCCCTGTGGATCTTTCTCAAGAGAAGAAGAAAAAAGGAGCAAAGCCTATTCAAACCTTCATTTATTATCAAGGGAGAGAAAGTTGAAGATTCTGTTCCATGCAACTTGGAGTACGATTGCTTCCTTTCTTTTTACATCTTGGCTTTCACAATTTGAATGCTGATGAAGTGCGACAATAAAGAAAAGCAAACATATATTTTTGAACAACTGTTAGTGTAAGGAAAAAAAAACATGTAAAATAGGTAAATACTTGTATCTACCATTTTCTCAAGTAGATCTGCAGAAATTATTTGCCTTATATGGCTGTAATCAAAGGTGTGCATAGTATCTGTGCACAAGAGCTGACTGTATCAGCAGGGTCTGTACAGGGTCTGTAAAACAGAGTCTGATATTCTTTCTATATCAGCTTAATTAATCATTTGTTGTTGTTGTTGTTGTTGTTGCTGTTGTTGTTGTTGTTTAGTCATCTTAGTTGTGTTCGACTCTCCGTGACCCCATGAACCAGAGCATGCCTTGGAAACTCTCACTTTCTTCTCAAAGCTTCTCCTTTTTTATGTCCATGGAGTTCTCTTGGCAAAATGCTGGAGTGGTTTGCCAGTTCCTTCTCCAGGTGGGTCACATTTAGTCTAAACTCTCAGCTATGACCTGTCCATCTTGGGTGGCCCTGCACGGCATAGCTCATAGCTTCTTGGAGTTATTCAAGCCCCTTCACCACAACAAGGCAGTGATCCAGGAAGGGGAATCATTTGTTAGTTGCTGTGATAAGGAAGAATTTGGAATTATGGTGGTATTTCAAAGATACTGGGGGTAGGAGGCAACATTATACAAAGCCTTTAGTGATCAAAGCTGCTGATTAGCTCAACCCTTTACTTGTGATTATCCTTACCTGATTCTTGACTTTGTTACCACCACAAGCTTGCAGGGGTAACCAGAGACATGCTCACCCCATACATTTAAAGTGCTATAATACAACTTTAAACAGTCAATGTTTTCCCCAAAGAAAGCTGCAGTTTGTTAAAGGTGCTGAGAGTTGTTAGGAAACCTCTATTCCCTTCCTAGACCTACAGTTCTCAAGAGTTCCCTATGAAGGTGGATTGATAGTTAAACCGCTCTGGGAATTACAGTTCTGGGATCTCTTAACAACTCCTCTACATGCTGCTCCTTATGTGAAGGGCTTCCCCTGTTGTTGCTTTCAGGGTGCTACTGCAGTCTGCCAATGCTTGTCCATAGTTGCTTTGGAACAGCCTTCCCCAATCTAATGCCACCCAAAGACCATTTTGGCTGAGGGTGATGGGAGTTGGACATCTGGAGAGAACCAGGTTGTGGAAAGCTGATTTAGAGAGAGATCATTTGTCTCATGTACAATTTACAAGCAACTTTGGAATTGAGGATGCCAGCCAAATAAAGTAGATTATTCTTCTTGTATCTAACAGCCTCATCTTTGGCATGCTTTAACCAATAATGCAGCAGTGTCAGCTCATAACAAACCACCTGGAATGTTTCTCTGTACTGCTAGCAATTTTCTTAACAATTAGGGACTGCCGAACTGTTCTCTGATATAAAGTTGTCATGTCTCCATGATTGCAGCTATATAACACTGGTGTTTCAATCTTGGTTCCATAAAACTTCAAGCTTCCTGTCCATGATGAACTTCATGTTCTAGTAAAGAAACCTAACATACCATTTATTGCCTGTTTTGCTATTACTGGAAGAAATGACTGAATCATAAAGGGCACTTAGTTTAACTCTGTTCTGTGAGGCTGGATAGCCTCACACTCATCCCACCCATCAGATCTTTGAAATCCAGGCCACAGTGTACAACTGCAGATTTCTATCTGACTTTAGGATAAATGCTCAGACAAAATATGGGAAACCACATTCTGGTGGAGAAGATAAGCTTTTCTCCTCTCAACAGAGTCTGTCACCAAACTGGCTCGTAGTTCTCCCACTATGCCACCTTGAATTATGGCACCTGTTGGAAAGAGGGATGGAATGATCCCAATCGTTAAATATGACCTTTTATACCAGGATCAAAAGCCACCAATCTGCTTCTGGTGCTACCCTTCTGAAACTAATGGAGCCATTTTTGCATATGAAAATTATAATGTGCCGGTAGAGCAGTGTTTTTCAACCTTTTTTGGGCAAAGGCACACTTGTTTCATGAAAAAAATCATGAGGCACACCACCATTAGAAAATGTTAAAAAAATTAACTCTGTGCCTATATTGACTACATATAAAGTAATTTTCCCACGGCACACCAGGCAACATCTCGCGGCACACTAGTGTGCAGCGGAACAGTGGTTGAAAAACACTGCGGTAGAGTATTGGCATAGTGGAGAGGATAGAAATGGTTAAATAATGCTTTAGGCAGGTAGTGCGGAATCCCTCACCTTCCAGTTGTTGCTGGACTACCTCTCACTTCTCTATAACTCCAGTTACAGGTGGGTAGCCGTGTTGGTCTGCCATAGTCAAAACAAAATCGAAAATTCTTTCTAGTAGCACCTTAGAGACCAACTGAGTTTGTTCCTGGTATGAGCTTTCATGTGCATGCACACTTCTTCAGATACACTGAAACAGAAGTCACCAGATCCTTAAATATAGTGGGGGAGTGGGGAGGGGTATTACTCAGAAGGGTGGTGGGAATGGGTGATAGGCTGATAAGTGTGGAAAACTTGTTGACGACTCTAAACGGCTGCAATTAGTCTTGCAGGGAAAGGCAAGGGGTGAGATGGCTAAAGATGGCTTTGTTATGTATAATGAGATAAGAATCCAATGTCTTTGTTCAAACCAGGTTTCTCCATGGTTTTAAGTTTGGTGATTAGTTGCAATTCAGCCACTTCTCTTTCCAGTCTATTTCTGAAATTTCTTTGTATTAAGACAGCTACTTTGAGATCTTAATACAAAGAAATTTCAGAAATAGACTGGAAAGAGAAGTGGCTGAATTGCAACTAATCACCAAACTTAAAACCATGGAGAAACCTGGTTTGAACAAAGACATTGGATTCTTATCTCATTATACATAACAAAGCCATCTTTAGCCATCTCACCCCTTGCCTTTCCCTGCAAGACTAATTGCAGCCGTTTAGAGTCGTCAACAAGTTTTCCACACTTATCAGCCTATCAGCCATTCCCACCACCCTTCTGAGTAATACCCCTCCCCACTCCCCCACTATATTTAAGGATCTGGTGACTTCTGTTTCAGTGTATCTGAAGAAGTGTGCATGCACACGAAAGCTCATACCAGGAACAAACTCAGTTGGTCTCTAAGGTGCTACTAGAAAGAATTTTCGATTTTGTTTTCTCTATAACTGCCTCTCACATATGCCACTGCCCTCCATGACATGCATGGAGATATTGGGGTGGCTTGAATGCACACCCCTGCCCCACATTCATGGATGTAGAGTTCAGATGTTCAGGCAAATACCTGAATGCACATTCTGCCTGTGAAGAAGTAATGCATTAATGTACAGCCTATAAAACAGTTATAATCATAGGCATATAGTTCCCTGTGCTTCTTCATTCTCAGCATAAAGGACAGGGTACAATTTCTGTCTACTGGTCTTTAGGACAGCCCATATTGACAAATGACACCATTTCTAGTGCTTTCTGCCAATAACGGTTGTCTTTCTTGATGCTGTATGCCAATAATAATGACTATTTCTTAAAGAGAACAATTAATGAATGTCTCTGAACAACCTTTTAACAACTACAAAGGTGTGCTAAAGTAGTCAACACTTATTACTGTAAAAAAACAAAAACAAACCTTTGCCAATGAGTTTGTAGGCCAGCTAAGCTGCATGTTTTATTGTGGCATAGACATTCTTCTTTCTTGTGCCAAATCTGTTTTACCTTTTTGGCCTTAGTCTACCACCCTATTAAATGCCATTCCAGTAAGTACAGGCAGCCATTCAACAATAAACACCAGGTATTCCTAGGAACTGGAAAGCAATGAAACTTCACAAACTACAAAATCAGCTAATTGGTGAGCAAAAGTGCAAGTGGTGTGTGTGTATGTGTATGTGTGTGTGTGTGTAGTCTTTTCCAGGCTCTCAGCCATCTGGGCACTGGGCAGACCTGTGCCTGCAAAGTGGTGGCCTCATTTGCCTTCAGATCATACTCTTTGACCAGTTATGAGATGAGAGAGAATACTCACAGTTTAGGTCCCCACCTCATCCTGACCCTGCTGAACACTTGACCAAGCAAATTCCTAGTTGAGCCAATGAGAGCTCTTCCAGCACCTGTTATTTCCATCTCCTCCAAAAGCATTCGAATGTGATTGGCAATGTGCTACACCAGCCCATGTGAAATTGGGCTGGGTTGCCATTCACCACGATGGCTGCTTCTCCCTCCCTCCCTCCCTCCCTCCCTTCCCCCCTCTCTCCCCTGTAAGAGCTGGTGATCTAAAACTGACCAATATGAGGAACATGGCATTGTTAGAATTTAATGAATCAGGCATCTGTTTAACTGGGAAATGTACAGTCTCAGATAATTGCAAATATCCCATGTTCTTATCTATTTGCTTTGAAATGCATTTCAAATACCATACAAATACCATTCCAATAGCTTCCTCTGTGAGTCTGAAGACGCGCCTCATGCATTATTTAAGTACAGGAAAGTACTGCTGAAGAGAGAAAAGGGGCTGCAAAGTGGCTTCGATCAAAAGCCCTCTTTTGTTGTTTTCTCCTCCAAGCACTGGAGGGGAAAAACTAATTTAAAAAATAAAAATAAAGTGCCAATCTCTTTGTTATCTCCATGGCTAGCATTCGTTACATGAGGACGTTTCATTCTGGTGACTGCCGGGAAAATGAAATACAGTTAAGAAATCCTGTGTGCGTGTCTCTCTGTGTATATATCAGACATCAAGATTTCTCAAAACTCAGAAAAAACAGGAATGGTATGCTAGACTAGCTTCCTGGCAAATTAATACAATGGACAGATGGTTTTTCATTATGTGTTATACAGAAATACAAGGCTTGTGACAGTGTGTTTTTATTGATGCTTATTCATCTGTGAGAGAGTAATTTTCAGGCTGCTTGTTTGGAGCACATTCTAAATCTTCCTCTGCATCTGCAGAACATCTGCCTAAACTAGGATTGTCAGTGTCAATATTTTATTTCTAGTAAGCGACAGGCTGCCTTAATGTCCTTCTGCAGCTAAAGAAATGAGTGTGAAAAGGAGGGTTTCAAGGCTAGGATCTGGGGTTCTCAAGCTAACTATGTTCTTTACATAAAATGCACTGCAAAATATTTTTTTAAAAAAATCCATAGTCCTTGTTTTATTTCTTGTAACATATGGACCAAACAAGTAGCAGAAGTGACCTTCCCCCACCCCCCACAAGTGTGTATGCACTTACAGAATGATTTATATTTTCATAAGTTCTGGATAAAAGGGGAAAGGGAGGTCTGCTTATGAAATACATGTTACTATGGCTTAAAAAAATGTGCTGCTCAAAGATATTCACCTCCCCCCATCACAACTCACTTTTAAGCAAGCAACTAAGACTTTACTTTCCATGCAACCTTTATGATACAGCTTTCTCATCTGATTTTCTGCCTGTTGCTGCTCTTCACTTTTTTGTGCTTATTTCCCCATTTTTAAAATATTGCCTTCATTTTTAAAAACAGTTGTGTTAGACATTTGTACTTGTTGCTAAAAAATAAAATAATGTAGTATAAACACCAACAATTGGGAAACACTGGCCTGCGAGCACTCCAGTTGGACAACAGCCTTTACCAAAGAGGTCATGGACTTTGAAGATGCTTGAACTCAGGACGAAAAGGAGAAGAGGGCATGTTTGGCAAACCCTCACCATGATCAACTCCCGCCCGGAAACCTATGTCCCCACTGTGGAAGGACGTGTGGATCCAGAATTGGCCTTCACAGTCACTTACGGACTCACTGTTAAGACCGTGTTCATGGAAGACAATCTTACTCATCTATGAGTGATTGCCAAAGAAGAAGACTTGCTGCTGCCTTGAGATATACATTCTGAAAATAAATAAATATCACCATCAGTAATACAGGACCACTCAGCAAGACACATGGTTCACTTTGTTAATTGTCATAAAGAAGTACCCAGAAATTACCCCGGCACCAGACCCAGCTTCATTTCCAGCTTCATTGTTAGTGTTTCTGGCAGTTCATTGCAATTACTATTGCAGTTACAGTTTTGGAGAGTCAGTGTGGTGTAAAAAATAGTGTTTGATCATGACCTGGAACACCAGGGTTCAAATTGCCACTCAGCCATGAAGTTCACTGGGTGACCTTGGGCCAGTCTCTCTCTCTCTCTCTCTCTCTCTCTCTCTCTCTCTCTCTCTCTCTCTCTCTCTCTCTCTAATGTACCTCACAGGGTTGTTGGGATGCTAAAACAGAGAGGGGAGAGCTATGTACACCATCTTGAGCTCCTTCAAGGAAAAGGTGGTATAGCATATAGTAAATACATACATTTGAAGAGCAGTGGTAAAATACTGGTCACTACTCTCGACCCTTTCTATAGTGGACATAAACTAAACTTCACTGCTCCCTGTTCTCTTCAACCCAAGACTAGGACCAGTGAGACAACACTGGAAGCTGCCTCAAAATAAAACAGGTCACTGGTCCTTCTACCTCAGTATTGTCCAGGAGGCCTTTGCAATGACTCAAAAGGATTTCAGACAACAGTTTCTCTACGTCATGCTTAGAGATGCCAGGGACTGAACTGCTGGCCTTCAGAATTTATGAGCATCCAATGATAATTAAAATTCTGGACACAGCCTTCAGCATCACTTAGATCCTTTCTTAAGTTCAGTACAATGCATCAGCCAACCCCAAATGGCAGCTGCAGTATTGCTACTTGATCCCCAGTTTTTCCTGTGAATATGTAAACTCAAATAACATGTATCCCTCAATAATAAAACTTGTCTCTAGTAGCTTAAGTACTCATCAGCCCACTATAACTTCAGGTCACTATAGCCCTGGTTCAAATGCAAAGAGAGATCTTTGTTATCAATATGGCTAACTGAAGTACATGAAAAAGTTTTAGTCAGATGGCTAGGGATGTTAGCGAATTCCAATGAAAGCAGATAAGAGAAGCAGAATAGACATTGCTTATTCGTCCAATGTCTGGAACAAAAATCAATTAGCAAATGCAATTATTGTTTGCTGCTGCTGCTGCTTTCAGTCCACAACCAATATGTAATTGATTACATTTCCTTCCCAATTTGCATTGTTTCATTTGCATTGAAATGATTAGAGTAGACTAACATAATTACACAGTAATTTACACAATGTAATTAATTATGTGACGTACAACATTTTGCTGACAACAAGGTGAATAAGGTAGTTTTTGGTGGAAGACCACCTGAAGACGAACAGAAACAATGCCGCATGTGACAAATACAAGGCAGAAAAGAAAGCGATGACTTTTTACATCCCTAAAAGGTAAAGGGACCCCTGACAGTTATGCCCAGTCGTGAACGACTCTGGGGTTGCGGCGTTCATCTCGCTTTACAGGCCAAAGGAGCTGGCATTTGTCCGCTCCACAGACAGTTTTTCTGGGTCATGTGGCCAGCATGACTAAGCTGCTTCTGGCACAACAGAGCACCGAAACCAGAGCAGTGTACGGAAACGCCATTTACCTTCCCACCGGAGCGGTACCTATTAATCTACTTGCACTTTTTGGCGTGCTTTCAAACTGCTAGGCTGGCAGGAGCTGGGACTGAGCAACGGTAGCTCACCCCATTGTGGGGATTCGAACGCCGACCCTTTTGATTGCCAAGCCCAAGGCTCAGTGGTTTAGACTACAGCGCCACCCTGTTCCTAGACTGAGAAATCATATATATACTGTATGAATGAGAGATATTTCAATTTTTTAAAACCACAAAAATAGAAAAATGGTGTGCTAGACTAGTTTTCTGGCAAACAAAAGCAACACACAGATGGTTTTCCCATCATGTGTTATACAGATACAGAAAGCTTGCTGAAACGTGTGCCTCCACCCCACCTCCGGTACGGCTTCACAACATGTTTGCTGAATGCTCCTGATTTTCTCTGGAGTGTATCCAATGCCTCCATCATAAGAGGGTAAGATAAGAGATGATTCAAGCTTTTCTGAAACTATATTGGATTGCCAGTTGGGAAAAAAAATCATTTGTCTGAAACACAAGCATGGTTCACATGGCATGTTCTGGGATAAAAATGAGTGTGTGGTCTACCAGGGAGGAACTCTGCCTCTGAAGCAAAGCAGGTCTCAGTCTGGATGGGTGAATTGCCTGGGAACCTTTGGGTTCCACAATGAAAGAAAGGCAGGATATAAATGTAGTAAACTAAATTAATGAATTTAACCAAATCTGCAAACATAGCTTATATTTGTAGAGCCACATGTTTATAGACCTTGTTCTACCACAGAGATGAAATGTCCCTTCCCAATTGTACAAAGCATTGCAACAAAATGTGGGGAGGGTCAAGGAGTCCTTTTCCTTTTCTTTTTTATTTCCACAAAATGTCCCAGATATTATCAGCCACAATTTCCTGTCCTAGAATGTCCCTGTTTCATGATACAGGATTGCTTTGAGAACCATTTTTTAGGGGGAAAGGTAGCTGATCATTACAGGGAAAGAAACATGTTGTCCATCAGGTAAGACGACAGCCCTATTTGCGGATACTCTTGGCTGGTAGACACCATTTTGATTTCCCCAAAATGACCAGCTACCATTTCCTCCATCATTTTCTTTTCCCAATTCCCCTAAAATGTGAAAGATGGACAACATTTTCTCTCTTTCATTTCCCCAGAAACTCCTCCCAAATTTAGGAGGTTTGTATTTCTAATTGTAGTACTTGTACTTTCAACCCAAAATCACTTTGTTTACAGCTTTGGCTTAACTCATAAACCAGCACATTGGAAGTGGGGAGGAGAAAGGCATGATCTCACTCCTCTTAACAATATGCACATAATCTCAGACCTATTGCAAGGACACGTCTTACAAACTTGTCAGGGCAATCAATTCACACCTTACACGGAGGATCAGCATGAGATCTACTGTGATGTTGCTACTCCTGTGCCTTGATGATATGGTTTGAAGCAACCTGATCATGTTGCCATGGGCTGGTGATGTGATCACTTCCCATGGCAGTGTTTCCAATCCATGTGACTGAGTTACATCAGGCATTGCTGCCATTTGCATAGAAGTGAGTCCAATGCCACTGCAGACAACATATTAACCACCCTTCAGTTGTGAGTCATCAAGTGATGAGTAATCAAGTGAGACACATGCTGGCCCTTAAATGTCATGACTGCCTCAGTGAACTTCTAGTGCACAGAGAGATACTTCTAGTACTGGAGATACTCAGTCATGAAGCTCATTGAATGGCCTTGAGCCAGTCATTCCCTCTCAGCCGAACCTACTTCGCAGTGTTATTGTCAAGTTAAAATAAGAACACAAGTATCCCGCCCTGAGCTCCATGCATGGAAGGATATAAGTATAATTAATAAATAAAATGTTATGTTGAATGTTCATATTCTAATAGGTAGAAATAGTTTGCTGCATTAGGTTATGCAGATATTTGATAGTGGCTGAACTAACCTAATCATTCATATATAGTTGAAAAGCTGCACAGACCTCAAAACTAGCTATTGATAATAATAATCAAGTATGGAACAGAGTGTGGAAACTCTTATGGACCATACAAAATGGAACATTATCAATTATGTAGGAAGCTACAATGCAATAACACCACGTAGGGCTGTGTTTGTAGCATTTCTTTGTCTCCCTTGTGCCTCCCAGGTCAATTGCTTCGAGAAGATATTACTTACAGACCTGTCAAGATATGAAAACGTACGGCTGGAAGAAAGGCAGGGAGGTAGCAAACAGTTTTCTTGCCGTTCACATACTCTGTGGAGATTAGAAATGTCCACATTTTTCTTTTTGAAAGCACATTTCCCAGGTAAATATTCCAAAAATACAACTATGCTATTATGCACTTACGTACAGTAGAGTCTCATATCTCCATAAGAAAGGGAAACCAGAAAACCCAAGAATATTGTGTCTGTATGTTGCTAACATGCCTTATTGTTTGTTAATTTATTTATAAAATTTTGAAGGATCTGGATGGGTAGCAATACTGCCATCCAGCAGTATTGTATACTGCCATCCACCTCTGCTTAGAGCATCAAAACAGGTAACTAACTTAACAAAAATAACAAAATAGTTTTAATTTTCCTTGCATTACACTACTTAAACATACATGTGTATGTGTTTTTCATGCATCTTATCCATGAACACTTTTGTGTCATAACTTTGTTTAAGGTCTATAAGGTCTTGTTAAAACATACGTGTCTTACTAAATTACAGGTCTTAGATTAGATGCTACGGGTGCAATCCTTACCTATTCTGATGCTTCATCTTTGCATGCAAGGCTGTACCTTAAGGCTCTGGTGTGCCCTCTTTTGCAGAGATGTTGCAACATTTGAGGCTTGTTAGTTTAGAAAAAAGGCAAGTAAGGGGTCCATGATAGAGGTGTATAATCAGATGCACAGTGTGGAGAAACTAGGCGGAGGTGAGTTTTCCTCCCTTTTTCAAAAAATTAGTGTCATGTGTCACCCAATAAAGTTGAATTAAGGACAAAGGAAAGTATTCACACCTGCAATATGTAGTACTGGCCATCATCATGGAGGAAAAGGCTATGTTATATTATCAGAGGCATTATGCTTCCAAATACAAATTGCTGGGAACTGCAAGTGGAGAAAGCATCTTTATGCTCAGGTGCTGCCTGAAGGCTTTTCATAGGCATGGGACACAAGTGGCACTGTGGTCTAAACTACTGAGCCTCTTGGGCTTGCCAATCAGAAAGTCGGTGGTTCAAATCCCTGTGATGGGGTGAGCTCCTGTTGCTCTGTCCCAGCTCCTGCCAACCTAGCAGTTGGAAAGCATACCAGCACAAGTAGATAAATAGGTACTGCTGTGGCGGGAAGTAAACAAAATTTCCATGCACTCTGGTTTCCCATCATGGTGTTCCATTGCACCATAAGCGGTTTAGTCATGCTGACCACATGACCCAGAAAGCTGTCTGTGGACAAATGCCGGCTCCCTTGGCCTGAAAGCGAGATGAGCACCACAACCCCATAGTCTTCTTTGACTGAACTTAACCGTCCATGGGTCCTTTACCTTTACCTTTTACCTTTTCCATAGGCATCTGGGAATTAAGCAGTATATAAATTTAAAAAAAAAAATAACCACCATAAGCTAGTTGTCCATGATTAGAACAGGATGTTGACCAGGGCAGTTAGGTCTGATTCATCAGGGATCTTATGTATTTATGATGTGTTGACTAATTGAAGTTATACTTCTATTGTTGTTTCATACCTGACCCCTCATAGTTTATTGACTCTAGCTTCGCACTATTTCTCTGCTCAGTATCTAATACAGAATAGTTTCAGGAATATTTCTTGGATATCAGTTGCTGGGGAGCAACTGTAGGAGAGGGCTGATGGGCTTTTGTTGTGTTCAAGTAGGGTTCCCTTTTGTGTTTTAATAGGACAGTTTAAAATTTCAACCAGTCAACATTTTAATCATTTACCAACAAGAGACAACATAACCTGTTCACAGCATGAGCTGGTGTTAGTAAGTGGGCAAATGCACATTGATTCTGGATTCAGAGATAACATAATGTGCAGTTGGGGACTATAATTCTTGGCCAAGGATAAAATTCAATATAAATGTTACCATAAACAATTAATTACTTCTCAATAAAATTAAGCATATAGTTAATGTGATCCGGATAATTTCTTACATAAAGTTGCCAGGGCTTCAATGGCAGCTGGAAATGGAAAGGACCATCGCTCAGTAGTATAGCATTGTAGGTAGATGGCCTCCACTTCAGTTCCTGGCATCACATATTTAGACAGAATTGGGGACAAAGTGATGGGGAATACCTCTGCCTCAGAACATTGGAGAGCTCCTATCAGTCAGAAGAGACAATATTGGGCCAGATGGACAAAAAAAGACTGACCTGCTTTAGTAGTATGGAGAACCTTTGGTCTCTCAGATGTTGCTGAACTACAGCTCCCATCAACCCTGGACATAGGGACAAGCCAACAAGACAATGATTGATCTCCCTGACAACAGACAAATCAATATTGCTAACTTAACCCAACAACACACACACACACACACACCCCACACACCCCACAAAGACAATCAAAACACACTGCAACCAGTCAACTGCAACCAAACATGTCCTGGGCCCTCTGATCTCTCACTCCACCAACAAAAATAAGACACCTATCCACACAATGCTGAGAAAAAAGCACCACTCATACTCTGTGAAGAATGAAAGTTGACTGTCTCTCTCACCCCCTTCTCCTTCTCTATCTCCCCAATCTATCTCTCCTACCCCACATTGCTTACAGCAAAAATATCTCAAATTGAATGGAGACACTGAATGTACTCTTGTTACTTATGAAAATTCTTAATAGAAACAAATATTTCTAAAAACAAAAAACAAAACAAAACAACCCTGGCCATAGGGCATGCTTGCTGGGGACAATGGGAGTTGCAGTTCAGCAATATCTGGAAGGCCAAAAGTCCCCATACCTGTTCTATATGGTGGCTTCCTTTGTTTCTAGAGGTGACAGAATCATACAGTAAAGCCTTTATATACAAACTTTTAACTTCTTTTTCAGAGCAGTTAACATGCCTACAAAATTGATTAAATTAAGTCTTGAAAATATAACAGAACATGGCCTCATTGAGAGCTTTAGAACAGTTCATTTTACTGCAACTCCCTTGGATTTTAATGGAGAGATGATATCTATATCCTGCTTTTATCAGGATAAGTTTATTATGACAGAATAAAGAATGAAACCAATAATTGGCTTTATGTAAATTAAGAATTGTTCTATTGAAGGCTATGGAATGAATGTAAATTGGGAAAGTGACTGGAAACATTTACCCTGTGAACCCAATGAGCAGTTGTTAACTTTAGTATTCAACATTCATTGTATTTCAGGAAATAATGTATTCAGTCCTGATTATGTGTGCAAGTACCGTTGAAAGCAATGAGATTTATGCATGCAGAACTATGCCCGGTCTTTGATCCAATATAAACAATATTGAACACACATACAAAACAGAGATTGGGAATAATCCCAATCTATATATAAGAGTCTGGTGACTACTGTTTCAATGTATCTGAAGAAGTGTGCATGCGCACAAAAGCTTATACCCAGAACAAACTTAGTAGGTCTCTAAGGTGGTACTGGACAATTTTTAATTTATTTCAACTGCGTCAGACCAACACGGCTACCTACCTGAATAAACATTGAGAAGTTTGATGAGATCTGAACTGTTATCCTGAAATCTATTGTTCCAAAGTAGACTCATTAAAATGAAATGGAATTACTTTGCATGATGGGTGTAGCATGTTAATCCTTTCTCCTTTAATTGCTAGTTGGCTCTCAGTTTACAGCTCAGGTGGTGAAGCTCCTTTCGAGACTCCTGCTTCCTTCTAAAGTTGTCTCATTCTTCCCATCGCAATTCCTCTTTACACATCTTGCTTTTAAAAGCCCCCACCCTTTCTATATAGTTTCAGATCAACTGGGAAGGGTAGGATTGTTGTTGTTAATTGCATTTGAGCTACAATTCCCAGAGTTCCCTGGGAATTTAACAAACAGCATCTTTAACAAACTACACTTTCCATGATTCTTGGGGGGGCGGGTGTGTGTGATGACTGCTTAACTGGTATGATACTGTTTTAGATGTATAGTCAAGATGGGGCTTTAGACTGAAAGTTCCTCGGGGCAGAGGTCTGCAGTTGTTTTTGGCTTATGCTGTTATGTAAAGCAACATTGTACACAGATGGCATTAAATAAATAAATAAATAAATAAATAAATATCGCCAAATGACAGTCATTAAGCCCATTCAATCCCACTGATGCCAACGGCAATTAAATTGGCATTCAACCTTCTAGGCATTTTAATCCTCTTAAAAAATTAATCAGAGGAGTTGTAAATGCTCTGTGGCTCATTTGGTCCTAATAATATGCTTAAAGAATATTGTTTAGAACAAGTAAACCATTCTGGACTTTTTAAACATCTTTAAGTTGCATTAGTTTTTAATTTGTGTGCTTCTTACTTCTTAATAATAGCTCAGAGGTCACCCACAGAACTGATATGTCTGGTAACTCACAATTCATGTCCCCCCCCCATTTCCTTCTCCCTTTAGATTGAGAACAACAAAAGGCTGAGGAGATGAAGTGTCTCACTAGCCCTTCTTCCCCCACCCCATTGCCCCTGAAAAACAGTTGCAAATAGGGATGAGCATTACAGTGGTGGGCTGGTGCTTACATGTTGACTAAGTGTGCAAGGGTTTGATGCGACTGTGCATTGGAATGTGCATCCTATTGAGAATAATGCACTATTGGCTGGCATTCTCATACAGATACAATTTTAATTGTGCATTGTCAGGTTTGTTCAACTTTAATCCCTTCCTCCACATAGCTTGAACAAGAGCTTTTACATCCATCTCTCAAGAAAAATGAATAGAATCAGACATAAAGAGAGTTTAGGATAACTCTCTGCACTAGCAGAACAACATGTTGGAAGATTTCACCTGGCAAGTTACTGCAGTATCCCAAAAATATGCCCCTCCCTTGCAATATTTCAAATAAAGATTTAATTTAAATAAGTCTGGTCCAGTGCAAACCTCCTGGCAACCTATGAGAAAGGGTCACTTCAGGTTTTTAGCCTGGTATCCCACACATGGATGTAGCATTTTTAAGATGTGGCACCTCTATATAGTGGCTTTCTATATGGCCACCATGAATTATATAATTCTCTTGTTCTAGTCCTACAGAGGAGCCTACAGGGCATAGTAAGTAAGCTGTCAGTACCAAGGAGAGCTCCAAGTGAACAACTTGTTCCAACAACTGTGACCTTTGGCCATTTGAGCCTCTACTCCAGTCGACATCTCCTATTCTCTTCCCCCTTTTGGTGGGAAATGGAATCTTTTAAAGAGTCCTGAATAAGGGCACATCTGCAATCTATGTCCTTCTGCCTGGTATGTTCCCTGTGTTGCTGGATTGGTGAGGTAGTGTGGGAGGCACTTAGACTTCCAAGCCGAGGAAGAGCTGTCCATAAGGCTCTTGCCTTAAGTTCTACAGGCTCTGGTTCTGTGGGTTCAGGCACTGAGCCAGGAACCCTGTTCATCTCCTTTTGTGTCTGTCATGTTCACTGGCTGAACTCTGGAGTCATGATAATAATCATGGTTTTGGAATTGGTAATTTCAAGAACAAGTTATCCTCTGTGTTGGTAATAGTTCCTTTTCTAAATGAACTTCCTTCCTAAACTTCCTGATTCTCTATACTATCATTCTCTGAATACTACATCATAACATGATAGCACATCTTTTTTTAAAAAAATGTGTGCAAAGTTAATTATATTGTGAATGTGGCCATTTTGCTGTACTACTCACCAACACACAATAATAGCTTTCAAAAAGCTATTGGTAGTTACTCAAAAATTAGCACTCTGGATTAATTGGAGCAAACTGCTAATTAAACCAACCTGCAATGTTAAGGTAATGACATTATTCCTTATGCAGGTTTTCTCAGCATGCTGTTCATAGCCTCTAGTTATCAGTGCAGCAAGCTACTGAGTTTTATGACACTTGTTCTGGCCATCTACTCTGCAGGAATGTAGAGTCTGATATACTGTATACACTGTAACACCAGGGTGAAGGCCCTGACAAATTACCCTGCTGTTTCTGCCTGTTAAAAAAAAAGTGTGTGTGCGAGAGAAAGAGAGGGTGAAAGGCTAGTTGCTGAATCGAAAATATTCTCTTTATCTTGGCTGACTCTCTGGTTACAGAAAACTTGGACGGATTCCTGAATTCTGCTACATACTCAAAATAGAGCCATTATACATCTTACAGCCGCCACATACATAATGCAGATGCCACTTTAAATATATTCTCTGTGGCTGCTGCTCCATAAACAGGCCCACTTTGCTCCTGCAAAGTGGAGCTGTCCCACATCCAGGTGAGCCTTCAAAGAAATGAGTGGAGAATCTGTGATATCCTCATTATCAAGATAAAAATCTTATAGTATTCTAGCTCAGGGAGTTACATTTAAGGCTACAG
Source organism: Lacerta agilis (assembly GCF_009819535.1). Classification (NCBI taxonomy): domain Eukaryota; kingdom Metazoa; phylum Chordata; class Lepidosauria; order Squamata; family Lacertidae; genus Lacerta; species Lacerta agilis. The sequence goes on from NC_046320.1 coordinate 48,165,076, forward strand.
TCCTATACCCAGTTTCGTGGAAGTAAGTCCCATTGACCTCACTGTATCCCATAAGTGCCAATTTCTAGGGGCCCTGGGTGCCCGAGCACCCACAAAATTCCCCACGAAGGGGCTCGGCACCGAAAGTTTCGGGTCCAGGGCCATACACATTGCATGGCACCCACGGCCTTGGGCACCCATGGTCACGTGGCCAAGTTGGCACTCTTCCTCTGTCCACAAAGTCTGCATCAGAAATGTATTTGTTGAATATGAGAGTCCAAAGCTTTTACCTCATTACAGCGAACAGCTCTCTTAAATGAATACCGTGTGTGGAAAGGACATATATACGAGTGGATTTTTGGCAGGCTATACGAAAGCTGAGTGCAAGAGAAATGAATTCCAAATACCTTGAACAAAATAGCAGTAATATTTTTGCTTCATAATACTTAAAAGGTTGTTAATAGTAAATAATAAACCGGCAAATAATAAACCGCCAAAGTTGTGACGTTTTGCTATGGGAAAGGCGAAACCTGCCAATGCAGGGAAATTCCTTTCCGGCCCTTCAACAGTGGCCTTCGCATAGCAGCGCCTGTGTACCTGTGGAGAAAAGGTTAACCTGCAAAATTAAGAGTTAATTGAGGGAGTGGAGGGTGGGAGAAGCTGTGGAGCCCAACTGCCATTTCCCCAGGTAAGCTACGCCTTCTATTGTGTGGGCTGGATGGTCCTTCCCCTTACCCTGGCCAATCCCCCTGGCAACGCCTCCTCCAGGCAGGAATGGATGCTGGCTGAGGTAGGCGGGGACCACAGGTATCCAGCCTGGGGAAGGCAACGCCAGCCCGAACTGGCAGGAGCCACTCTGGGGTCCAAGGGGGCTGTACGCGACCACGCAAAAGTCGCTCCCCATTTAATGTGGGGAATGGTCATTATTAGTTTGGTTCCAGATCTTCATGTGGAAGTATTCTACAATCACCTCACCAAATTCACCTTCTCTGGTCCCTGAGGATTCCTTCAAGTTTGTAGAATCAATATAATGGAGTTAAAAATTAACAAAAGATTTATTGAGAGCGCACACAGCTTCACACACAGATATAAAGAGAATACAAAACAAATGTTTATTACACTTTCAAAGACATGCCATTTTATTAATAGAGGTAACCCATCAGTTTGTCCCAGCGGATAACCCAGCATAGTAACTATCAGTGCTTTGTTTCTGGAAGAAAAGGTGCCAGTATTCTTGGCAGTTAAATGACTTGCTGAAACACCATACCTTTTTCTGAACTCTGTACAGTAGAATCTTGGCTTACGTTACCCTCAGGTAACATAAACTTCGGATTGCCTAAGCGGAAGTATTTTTCCAGGTTTCGCCACTCACGCATGCGCAGAAGTGCTCTACGCGCCACGCGCATGTGCAGAATAGGCACCTCTGGTTGCGGAAACTTTGGGATCTGACTGGAGCTCCAGAACGGATCCCATCTGCAGAGTTCCTAGATGTTTATTGGAATACTTCTCATTTCATGTTTTAAGTGTCTTTACTCTCAGTTTCCTCTTCCATTCTCACTGTGGCTTAACCACAGACAGACTGTATTTCCTGTTATGGTACATCTAGTTTATTTACTGTACTATCTATTGAAATAGCATCTCCCTGCCTTATGTGCCAAAGCTATCAGCCTTATCATTACAGCTTTCTCCTTCACATGTATTGACCAAAAAGTATTGTACAGAAGTTATATATACTCTTTTTGATATGGTGCAGTATTGATTAGATTTAGAAGCAGCCTTTCTCCGCCCCTGTATATATTTGAAGGACACTGCATAGATGAAATTGTTTCTAGGACACAGAGGCTTTTCTAAGAGGCACTGTTAATTGTAACATGTTTGCTTTGCTTTGTTTGCATCTCCCCCAGATGAAGGCCCTGCTATGTCTCTTAAATAACTGCAGAAGGACAGCCGGATCAAATTCCCCATAACTTTTAGATCCCAGATTAAAAATAGTTCCACCTGCTGAATTTCTGCCCATTATGACTTCATAGAGGGAAAGAAAAATGGAGAAAAACTTTTTATGCTCTGCTACAGAATAGTCAAAATATTAAATTAGACCTGTTTGCTGGCATAACTTTCATTGTATACTTTTGAAAATTAGAAGGCTGCTACTTATAGAGAGAAGCTTGCATTCTGACTACACAGTAAAAGTCCCCTAAATGTGCTCCCTGGGATGTAGGCATTTACAGCCAAGATGTGGTAATTAAAAGATTATCAGTGCTTATTGTTTAGTGTCCTGCAAAAAAAGAAAGAAGTAATGTGTCTACTTACATGTACAATAGAAAGATTTACAGCAGTGTTCCTTTTGTGTCTATTTGGTCTTCTAATGCTTGGATCTTTTATGTTCATCATTAAATGTTTATTGTTGATGGTTATTGTTGATTGTTAATGATCATGAAATTCTATCGGTCTGTGGAGAATCAGCAGCAGTTGCCGCAGTGTTATATTTCTGCATAAAAATCATTTATTCTTCGTCTAAGAGCATTGGAAATAAAATTCAGAAATAGAGCTATTAAGCTTAGATATGGAAAGAAAAAATATTTACTTTCTGGTTTACAGTAGTGAATGAAGCAATGACCATTTTTAAAGATAGATTATTGGGATTTAGTTCTAATTGTAGGCTTTGTTGAATTATAGTAATATGAAGTCATAAAACATATGCTTACGACTGTAGTTTTTGCTTTTAATATATATTGATGCAACAGAAGATGCAAAAGAGCACGAGAGAGGCATTAAAATATCTTGCATTCATTAACAGCACAGCAGCCAGGCATGGATGAACAGCACTGAAAACAGAGTGCTTTGCTCCACACTAACAGAACTGTCCTAAATTTAGAAAGGGAAATTACCCCTGTTCCGAAACCTGTTCAGGAGCAGGCCTACTGATCGCTAAGCTAGCCCAAGTTTGGCAGAGGAAATACAAGCCTTTAAAGTCCAGCTTGAGTTATATTGCCTCTTTTTGCCAGCTGGGCTTGCCAGATTATGTGACTAAATGGAAATAGATTTATGTTTTTCCATTACATGTTGCATCCCTCAACTCCAACCCCAGAACATCCCTTTTGGAGGACTTATGCTGGTGTAAATTCCACCAGCTGAGCCTCCCTTGAATCATCATAGATATGGCTCAGGTGGATTGCAGGAGTTACGCTAGTATATTCCTGGCCGAGCCAGGATAAGGGAGTCACACTGGTGTTATCCTGGCTGAGCCCAGCTCAGCCCGGATAGCTCAAAACTCAACTATTGCATACCATCATATCACACTGTAAATGAAGACACTTATTAAAAAAAGAAAAAGGACTGCCCTCCACTTGTAAAGATTTAGTACCTTACATTTGCCACATATATGTCACTGATTGGTCCCTGTGGCAGCTGATACTGATGCCAGATTTGAACTTACATGGATTTAGGACACATCTAGGACACTTGCCTCAACTGCTATCTTGCCCTCTTCCAAAGAAGTGCTTACTTCTAAGGCAGCCGATGCTAGCAACAACAGTCCCTGACTATTTCTCCTGAACCTCCCAGTCATTCCCTTTCATTGTCACAGCATGTACTAAGCCCTCTGACATTACCCACTGCCTCAAGACATGGTGGAGGATGTTATCCTGTCCCCAGTATTGAAATAAGATTCCATTAACGCTGAAATTGGCTTCTGTTGATGGAATGGGGAGGGTCTCCATCTTGTTCTTTGCTTCAATGGCTACTGGAAATAGTCTAGCTCCACATTCGGAGGCAGTTTGCTTTTGAATTCCAGTTTCTCGAAATTGCAGGAGGAGAGGGTGGTTTTGCATCCAGGTGCTGCTTGCATGCGTCCCATAGACATCAAGTTGGCCACAGTGAGACCAGGGTGCTGGACTAGATGAGCCACTGGCCCAATCCACCAGGCTCTTCTTATATACAGAGAGGAGCATATCTTGCACCAGCACTATGCTAGGGTGTACCTAAATTCACCTCCTGCATTTCCCCCTGCTCACACTTCCATTAGTATCTGGGAGAATGAGAGTTTTTGTCCAATTACATTACACTGAGAGCTTAGCAGGAAAGTTCAGAGGGGAAGAACCAGAAAATGCAAGTGAAGAAGAGGTTTTATTCAGACCACTTAAACTACAAGTTAATTTTAGTTTTAGTATCACTATCACTAGTGCAGTGCCAAAGATATAGGCCTACATATAACCATCAGGTACACTATTAGCTTTAGATGCCTATTCTGGCTGTAGCTATTCCTACCATTTGGAATACCGGTACATGGTGCTTTTGGGGGAAAGCAAAAATTTTGAAGTTGGTTTTTCTAATAGTGACTGAGTTCTGAAAACCATAGTGTTTCCAGATGAAATAGCAACTCACATCATCCCCTGGCAAGGCAGCTTGACCAATGATCAGGGAAGAGGGGAGCTGTGGACTAACAACTGCCCTGTTAAAAAAAAAACATTTGCTTTAAAGCCACTTGATCAAGACCTAATGGAATATGTCACTAACTCTACTTCTCTTATTTGTTTGTTGTGCATTCTCATCCTTTTTCTATGAAAAAAGGAAATACTTTTAAATCAGTGCAAAATGCGCAGAATGTGACTTATCGAAACATATTGCTGCTCTGTATAGCTTCTTAAATCATGTTTATCATTCTTCCAGTGGCTTCATCAAGAAAAGATAAAGGGGTAGATTTCTAGGCTTCTGAATGTTTCAGATGTGCTGTTGAGACACAGCAGATAAGCTTCAAAATGGAAAATACTATTTGAAACAGGATGTGAAAAATTATCCTTCTGAAGTAAATAAAATTGAGAGAACAAACAAAAAAGTGGGAGAAATGCATTTAGACATACCTTATTTTCTTTCTTGCTTTAAAAGTTCATTGAGTAGGAGGAGAAAGTGGAAATAATAAATGCCTTTTGAACAATCCCACAGTTGTTTGTTTAATTATACCATGAGAGGACCCATAATCAGTTTAAGCACAAATAACAGAAGTATGGAATAAAAGTGCTTGCAGTAGAAAACTGTATAGAGTTTAGAGTTAATGAGCCCTCAGTTAAGCAAAGCTAGGCTTCTGCTAAACCATTTGAGACACAGAAGATGAAGGATAAATAAAGAGAGAAGATAATATTATAGAAGCAGATAGTCTGCTTCTTTGTTGAACATGCCTCTGTGGGATATTATCTTTGCTCAAGGCACATTGCTCATCCAGTCAAAACTGTGAAAGTTCCATCCATTACCATCTTAAGGATGAAATAAAACTTCAGGCTGGGTGTAGAAGCATCCCTCTCTCACACACCTCTCTTTAAATTACATATCTAGCCTGAGGAAGGGTCCTGTTCAACTGGAAAACTCAGCAATTGCTGCTTAGTGTTCCATATTGGGAGAAGCAATGCTTTTAAAGTGGGTAGGGGCCAGCCTCCCTTTCAGAATGTGATTATTCCCCTGAAATAGGGGTGGAGGAAAATTTTGTTCTGTCCTCATTTTAAGTGAGCCGGCATAATTTTCAAGTCCCATACCAATACACAGATGATATTGGGAATGTGATTATCTTTCAGATGCCACACTGTTGATTCACAGATTGATATGGAAATAGCACATAATGTACACATGCAAAATTGAAACAAGTTGACCCGTCTATCCCTACTCTGAAGTATGAGGTTCTTTAAGATAGCTGCAACAAATGTTCTTAAAATACCCTGCATACTTACAATTTAATTTTGAATCTTTATTTGACCCTTGCTGCATTCTTGTGTCCCTTCCTTGAAACCTGAAATGGTGCTTCCAGGTGTTGTTTTTTCTTTCTTTAATACCTAGTTCTGCACAGTAACTTATTGTTGTGATGTGAGATTCCAAGGGTTCCAGTTACTCACCCAGGGTTTCCTTATGATATATGCTTTATTTACACGTATAAACAAACTGAGCCGACGTTGGAGGACTTCACAGCATCATCACCCCAAGAAGGTCTTGTTTCTCCCATAGCCACAGCCTTGGATTCAAGCAGATGTCAACCATTGTGGTTTGACCCTCTCTCCAGCTTGCTGCCTTTACCAGTGTGCAACTCCACCCACCCCCTTTTCTAGGTCACATCACAGCCAAACCTAAAGGTTCTAAACTGGCTTTTGTTCTTCTCACAATCTTAGAGCTGGAGGAGAACCCCCCTTCCTTTCCTTTTTTAATGGCTCATTACATTTGCTTTGTTCTCTTAATGGTCCATCTCCAAGGTGATCTCCTGAACACAGGAAGCTGGATTCAGGAATTAGGAGTCTGGCATCCAGATTAACTACCTAAGAATTTAGGGAAGTCTGGCATCTACAAACTCATAACATTATTTAATTCCTATGACAAAGGATGGAAGGACTTGTCAATTCTGGTTTATCATTTTTTCCCAATCTTAAATTCAGTTCTCCAAATGTTGCAGCAAATTACATTAAAATGAAATGTCCTTATGAAAATTCATTGGTATTTTAGTCTGACTTTCTCCTAAATAAGCACATTTTTATATGCAGTTTTGACTAATGTATATACTTTAGCAAGCAATTTCCCTAACATACTGCAATTTGCATGTATTCATTTTTATGAACACTTTCCTCTAATATACGCATTTTTAGAAACATGGTTTGATCGATGAATTGAATAGAAAAAAATGCTAAGTGTGAATTTTGAAGGAGAGCCATTTTGCAAAGTGCCAGTTCAATAGATTGAGCTTCAAATGAGACCTGCATTACCCCCCCCCCCCAATCCTTAGCTGTGTATTGTTTTTCTTTTTTGGTTTTTCTTCTTTCTTTCTTTCTTTCTTTCTTTCTTTCTTTCTTTCTTTCTAGCTGCAGCCAGGAGCCACAGTCAGAAATGGAAATACGGCAGTTGAGGGGGCTTCTTAACACTTTGTCTTCATACTGATGTATTTGGCCACTCTAAACCCATACTCTTCCACCCCTTCAGAGATGGAGAAGAGACTGATACCGTGAGAGTCTGCAAGAAATCTTGTTACTCAGGTGGAGAGTTCTGTATCACCCAAACTCAAATTAACACCTTGTTCATTTTGCATACCTTTTAAGTGCAGAATGAAATAGCCTGAGTGGTTTCAGATAATGAAATAGGTTTCTTTATCCGTGTGTGTGTGTGTGTGTGTGTGTGTTAAAGTGGTTGCTTTAAGTCCACTTTTCAGACAGCTTAGGAAACATTCTACATTCTGCATAACACCTATTTGTTAACTACTTAAAAGACTGTTTTTAAGAAAAGCGTAGACAATACAGCATTATGTAGCAAGCACATATTATACAGCATAAAGGAAAAGCTAGCCTGACATCATGAGAGAGAGGCACATTTTGCTCCTCATTTTCTTTCATTTGCTCTTGCCACAGATTCTCTAGACATAGGAATCATCTTTCTGGGGCCCAGTTCAGCTGCAATAGTCTTGATCCCAGAAGTCGCAGTTGATTGGAGTGTTGTACCCATGACTTTCCTCCTGCACCCCCTTCTTTTCTTTTTTCACTCTTGTGTCTAAATGTAAAACTTTCAGACTTGAAAAAGACACATGCACACACCTTTTCAGGGCTTCCTAAACCTCAGCTTCCTCTTACGGTATGTCCAAAGTGGGAAATAGTGGTTTAAGCTCTTGTTATAAACCATATTTACAAATTATGGTTTGATACTGATTTGCTGGGATTGCAGTTAAGGCTGAAACTACACAACTGACACCCGCCCCCCCCCGGCTGATTTTTAGTAGTTACCGCACTAGGGTCAGCATTGAAGACTTTGCTTTTCAACATATTCATCAACTATTTAGAATTAGGAGTGTGCAGTGAGGTAGCCAAGTTTGCTGATGATATGAGGGTGGTTAAAACAAAAAGGGATCGCAAAGAGCTCTGAATGGATGTCTCCAATCTGGGTGAATGGGCAGTGAAATGGCAAATTAAACAAGTGAAAAATGATGTACGTTGGGGTAAATAAGTAAACAAATATTTGCTTTCAGTACACTACTTCATTCTGGCCTTAAATATATGATCTCCTCCTCTACCGTTTCCCTTCCACTCTCATCCTCTCTGTGTTTTGTCTGTTTAGTTTGCAAATGCTCTCTAATTGATTTGAGCTGCTTTGAGAGACATTAATTTTTTACAGTTCTGGTACAAATACATTACTATTTAGACATAGTGATATATGCAGAATTAGAACTAATTCTGGAGTTTAGCGGGACTACTCCAGAGCCAATAGCTTGAGAACCATAGCTATTTATGCTCAACTAGCATATCTTTCAGTGGTATTTTCTAAGATGCAGACTTTCCAGTTGCAATATTGTGTAGGTTTGGAATTCAGCAGAGGAAAGGAAAATGCAAAAATACAGAGGGGGCAAATCAGAGGGAGCGGGGAAGAGAGAAAAGGTCAGTAGAGAGTTAGTAGTTCCAGTGAAGCAGGTTCTATATCCTTGATAGTTACTTAAGTGAACAGCTAGGGTATGTCTGGAAGGGAAAACTAACTAAGGAGAAATAATTCATCAGTGTCTGCAGGCAGTGGTGAAAAAGGATACATCCTGCTGTTCCATTTTTTTTTGTCAGAGATCTGGTACAGCCTTTCAGTAAGAAATGTATTTAATGTGCATATGTTTTTAAAAGACCATATGAAATAAAAGAGAATTAAGAAGCAATTCACAAAGTGCAGTACTACACTCAAAAAAGCTCAGTCTCCATTTCTTATTCTGCTCTGTAATGTTGACTGTGACCCGATTTTGGCTGGTGATAAGTAACTACTAATGTGCCATTTCTGAAATAATAATCACAAAAAATAACAAAAGACCCATGTTAACCTCCTGTATTGCTTGATTTGAAAAATCTAACGCAATTTGTGATGCATAGGAAACTTGAGTAAAGCTAGCCTTGAATAACTAGGGACTTCAGGTAGAAAACACTGAAATACTGCTCTTAGGTAAGGAACAGTGGTTTCAGTGAAAGCTTCAAAGGTCCTGGCCAATTCCTAGATGTTGGTTTAAAATCTTCTCTAGTGCCTTCCAGTTCTTAAGGCTAAGCTTGATGTATCTGTTGGCTAAGAAATGTTATCTCATGACTATATGGCAAGTTTAATATCTAAATTGAGAGCCAGTGTGGTGTATTGATTAAGAGCTGCAGACTTGTAATCTGGGGAACCGGGTTCGCATCCCTGCTCCTCCACTGCAGCTGCTGGGTGACCTTGGGCTAGTCACACTTCTCTGAAGTCTCTCAGCCCCACTCACCTCACAGAGTGTTTGTTGTGGGGGAGGAAGGGAAAAGAGATTGTTAGCAGCTTTGAGACTCCTTAGGGTAGTGATAAAGCGGAATATCAAATCCAAACTCTTCTTTTTCTTTAGCTTCTCTGAATTTTGTATGAAGCACAGGTATTTCATATTATCCCCACCTATTTAATATTATCCCCACCCTCCACAGTTATCTCTTTGCTGTCATATCAGACCTTGACATCAACTTCCCTTCCTCAGCATCTTGTCCCTGCCTGTTGCTTGCTCTGGTTTGTCTCCTACTAAAGTTATCATTTGGAGGGTTCCGACTATCCCTTCTGCGCATTGAAAGAAGGTGTAGAGGAGGCCATGAAGGCAAAATTCCACCACTGCATGCCCTTGTCACACATACTCCTCAACATCTCCACATTTAAACTACACTGGAAAATCTACTTGCACACTGCTGTGAGCAGGGACACATGTGAGGCCAGGGCCAATCCTTGCCTGAAGCACTCTCTCTACACATCAGTAGAACTCCTTCTCACATCATTTGAATGCATGGATGTTGGAGAACAGTGATGGTGGGAAGTGGTCTCCACCCTCATCATTCAGCCTGGACACTGAGGTCCAGCTCTGAGGGCCTTCTGGCAGTTCCCTCACTGCAAGAAATGAGTTTACAGGGAACCAGGCAGAGGGCCTTATCAGTTGTGGTGCCCACCCTGTGGAATACCCTCCCATCAGATATCAAGGAAACAAACAACTATCTGACTTTTAGAAGACATCTGAAGGCAGCCCTGTTTAGGGAAGTTTTTAATGTTTGATGTTTTAATATATTTTTAATATACTGTTGGGAGCTGCCCATAGTGGCTGGGGAAACCCAGCCAGATGGGTGGGGTATAAATAATAAATTATTATTATGGTGGCCTGACCTGGGTGGCCCTGTAACCCACTCCACGCCTTCTTTCAATGCAGATCGTTCTGTTCAAACTTTGATTCAATGTCTACAAATAACTGAGGACACATGGAAAATTTGGGGGTGAAATAGGGTTTGGGTGCATGCGTGATTCTCCCAGTGTATAGTCAGGGTTGTGTACATCAATGTGTGTTGTGTTGATCTCATGGAGGTGATAGCCTTTTGGGTTTAAAGTACTGGAAGAGAGGGAAGATACAATACAATAACACTTTTTCTCATGTTCTGGTGCCATGTTGTACAGGGCTGAAAGACAGCCCAAAGCTGTCTGGAGGTGTAGAGGCACTTTCTTCTCTTCCTATGCCATGTAGCACAGTGTGAGAAGACTAGGAACCCCACCACCAGCACACACAAAATGCCAAAACATGCAGGAGGAGAGGCAGTAAACTAGTGGGAAACATTCTGTCAGCTCCCACTAGGGCAACTGTTTAATTGAATCCAGCCTTACCGCTATAACACTTAAATACTGATATAAACTTTTTAATAGTATTTTAAAATAAGTTTCATGTATTTAGTGATGCATGTATTTTTATCCTAAAGCTATCCCCTGACGGAAAGCACCTTAGTTTGAAATGCACTGAGATTTGGTAATTAATGTTAAGGAAACCTGCTGCATGCTTTTTAGGGAGGTAAAAAACTTCCTGATGAGATCAGTGTGGTGGCTTTCTCTGAAAGGTTGTCTAATGTAGCCCTCTCTGTGCAGTAAGCTTCTTCCTTCTCACCTTCCTTTGTCACACAGTGACATTTCACTGCTGGAACTTTGCTGCCCAAATCATTCACTCTTCTCTTTGACTCTTTTTCAAGTCTCTGCACCTCCTTAAATATCTAGGACAAAGTTCCTATCTTTCAAGCTGCCAAAGGCATTGCTTCAATTATGTCCTTGCCCGAATTCTACATTGTATCCCTAACGGTAAGCTTACTCTGCTTACACTAAGCTTCCTCTAGACAGCCTTTCCTTTCTGAAACAATCTTTTCCCTGAATACATTTGCAATGTCCCTTCTCCTTCTTCCTTCAGATTCGTCCTCAGATCCCAAATTCACCTTTTCTGTGAAACCAAGACTGGACCTACACTGGGGCACAGCATTGCTCCTCATCTTCTCTGCCTATGGGGTTTGGTAGGGGGGCATTCTGGTGATGGTGGAAGATGGGGCACAGTGTGGGGGGGCAGGGACTGGCATATTCCCATATTCCCAAATTTTGTCTCAGGTGGCAAAATGGAACAGGCCACCCCTGTTTATAAGATAGGGCCATAGTTATATGCACAGAGGCTCTGTTCCAACCTTCATATGAGTGCATGGAAGTCATCCATTCCTGTGGATGGAGGAAAACACTTCCTGCATGTAATGTAATGAGCTGCACAATACTCCCAAAGTTCTACCAGGCCCAAAGCCCTCTGAAACCTGTTGGGAAGTATCCCATTGCTCTTCAGATATATATCTTCGCTCCTCTTCCTAACCTCTGGTAGTTTATTACACTTGGGAGTTTACTTCTTAGTGTGCCTCGTGAGTTTGATGGCAGAACACAATAACAACAGTGGCACTTGGCTATGTTGGAGCAGGTTTAGAATATTAAAGCATGTCTTCAAGATGTAATCCCTTCTCTGCGAGGTTCTGGTTGAGGTTAATGTGACATAAGCTCCACAGCTATCCTTTCTAAGTCACCAGCTGAGCAGTGAAGAGTATTAAAAAAAGCTTTATTTGATCCTGGCTGTTGGTCTTTGGGGAGAACAAATAACAAGGGATTAAAGGAAAGAGTGTACTGAAAGAATTTGGCAGGAAAATCTATAGCTAAAGGATTAGGTAACTGTCTCTGGTGAAAGAGAAACAACCTGGATGTGCCTTTCTGATAGAAAAATGCAAGAGGGTTTTTCCAAGTAATTTTATTCATTGAAGCTCATAAGGTCATCACAGTAGCCAAGTTTAAAACAAATAGCTCAGCCACTGGAAAATAGTAATATCTAGGCAAAAAGAAATGCTTCATTTTCACTCTTGATCTTTCTTGCTCAGTGGTTCCTTGCTTAGCAAATTGTGAGAAAATTGAGCTTTTATCATATAGATCTCTGGGCAAATGTAATGCAAGCTGCTACCTCTACCCCTACCCCAAAAGGATCTTTTTAAACCGAGGCACACTTGTCTGAAGATCTGTCTTTGCATTTCATTGTTCCCTGCAGGGAAATGTTGCTTAGAACTTGCAGCCAGTCAACATTAAGTAGTGGAACCACCACAGATCAAGCATTTAAATTGTCCTAAATGGAAGAAATGAATGTAGATATGCAGCATAGCAGGAATCCCCACTTCAAAGTACTGAAACTGTGTGTTGTTCCCTTGCCCCCTGCTTATGCTTGCTATTCTGATATGTTGATATGACAGCATGAAACTAAATTATGCTTGTGGGTTAAAAAAACATATGGTTTAATTGAAGATATTGGCCTGCCTTGTGAAAGCTTGATCAAGGATTTTTGTAAGATATATAAGCATGACATTTAAATTGCCTGATGATTCTTTTACTTTTTAGAACATTGGCATAAGCTAATAAAATGCCTCATAAGCAATATTTTGATCATTTACCGGTAGTGAGTGATGTTGCTTTGAAATTAATTATTTTATTAGGATGTAAAAGGATGACATAAATATAAGTTATGCAAACATGCTTTTCTTCCCTGTCTGTTTGATAATGGTTCACAGGCAGGCTAATATTGCACCTAAAACCCATTCACCCTCCTTCTGCAACTGCTCGCTCTCTCTCTCTCTCTCTCTCTCTCTCTATATATATATATATATATATATTTGTGCTTAATAACTCACTGTGATACTAATTCCTTTCAGAAGGAAATCCTCAGGATTTGCAGTACTCTGTGCAAATGGCAAGGAGGCTTCCAGTAAGGAAACTGGGGTACACAAGGCATGTTGTATGTGTGCCTTTCGGGAGGGCTGGCTCAAGATATGTTGCTGCTGGAAGGGGAACAGCAAATCAGTGGCAGATCTTGGGGTCTCAAATTTCAGTGGTGCCCTGTGCAGTGCCAAAATGGGGAGCCCCTCCACCTCTCGTGCTCCATTGTAAATCATAGTTGCAGCACCCCTGACGACACACCCCAAGGCTCCATGCCAAGTGCGATTGAAGAAGAAGAAGAGTTTGGATTTGATATCCCGCTTTTCACTACCTGAAGGAGTCTCAAAGTGGCTAACATTCTCCATTCCCTTCCTCCCCCACAACAAACACTCTGTGAGGTGAGTGGGGCTGAGAGACTTCAGAGAAGTGTGACTAGCCCAAGGTCACCCAGCAGCTGCATGTGGAGGAGCGGAGACACGAACCCGATTCCCCAGATTACGAGTCTACCACTCTTAACCACTACACCACACTGGCTCTCACTGAACTGGCCACACACACATAAACCTGCTTCTGAGCAAATGGCACTATCTGCTTCTCTCCCAACCAAGTCATTTGATACTTGGTATTTTGATCCTTGAGGTACAGCATTCCCCCTCTCCTGGGCAATAAAAATATAGCAAGAGCAGCATCAATAAATACATGACTAACTAACAATTTGCTGCACTTTAATGACAAACATTCGTCTGAGGCACCTGCTGGTGCTGCCTTTCAGCTCAGAGGAAGGAATTTGAGGCAAGGTTATCTGTTAAGATGAAGACTTTGATGTGGACAACAGGGCTCTGCAAACCAAGATGGCAGGGCTGGCTAGGGTTGCCCATTGTTCATCAATTGAAAAATGGGGTAATATTTGCCTTAGAACAATATATACTGTCATATATTGTTGGACTCCAACTCTCGTCAGCCCCAGCCAGCATCACCAAGTGTAAGTGATGATGAAAATGTGTAGTCCATCAGCATCTAAAGGACCACTGGTTCCTGTTTCCCTAACCTAGAATGTGGTTCACCTTCATACCAAGCACTGAAAGAAATCTCCCTGACTTTTTTGGGTGTTCTTGCTGAGTCTATTTTCGAAGCTAGACTATTATTGAGTCTATTTTCAAACCTAGACTCCATTCTTTACTCTTGTCTAGATATCACATTAGCCAGAAGCTATTAGGTTTAGCCTCAGGAATCAGCATTAAAATCTGTTGCACAGTTATTATACCACAAATAAAAAACAAAACAAAAAACCTGTGGAATTTTCTTATTATTCTAATTTCTTTGGACTGGCACATGAGAAATAATGGGATAACATTTCCCACTTCCTCTGAAAAGCAAGCATTACTGACGAAAGCTTTAACAAAATATATGCTATCTCTAACAATAACAATAACAATTTTATTGTTTATACCCTGCCCATCTGGCTGGGTCTCCCCAGCCACTCTGGGTATCTTCTAGCAAAATATAAAGAATAATAATATGTCAGACATAAAAAACTTCCCTGAACAGGGCTGCCTTCAGATGTTTTCTAAGTTGTGTAATTCTTTATCTACCCTGACATCTGATGGAGGGCATTCCACAGGGAGGGCACCACTTCCAAGAAAGCCCTCTGCCTGATTCCCTGTAACTTCACTTCTCACAGTATGGTAACCACCAGAAGACCCTCAGAAGTGGACCTCGGTGACCGGGCTGAATGATGGAAATGGAATGCTCCTTCAAATTTAAAGACAAACTCACAAAAAAGTAATTAGAAAATAGATCTTGGGGATCTAATTAGGGATGAAACATAGAAGGAAATTTGGTGCAGCAGTCATGGATTTTGTCCCTATATAATTTAAGAGGAGCTTATTATAAATTGATGTATTGTTGGCATCTGCCACCACTAAAACCTGTCTAAACTACTAGAACATAAATTAGATTCACAGTGCTGGAGGGGCTCTCCATCAAATAATTGACTGGCTTGTTATATATTAACATTGTTCAGTATCAACATGCTAATTGGCTCACTATGGTGCATGACGCTGGCATTGCTCAAGGATCAGGCAGACTATTGTGCCTCATTCTGTGCAATTGGATCAACTGTGCAGCATCTTGCCTGGTCACTCTCCCCTCACCTCTTTTGGTGGAGATGTAACCACTGTGGATATCCATTGCATCTGACTTTTTACTGGTTTTCAACAAACACCATATGTGCCTGCATAAAATCATGGATATGGTTTCCCCACTCTACCCCCCAAATTTATGCTTAAATCTTCAAATTGGGGAACTGGGAGGGCTGCATTTCTATAATGGATTTTCATCCAATTAATCCCTTACAGAGACACCAGAATTCACAAGTATGGATCTGCAGTATTTACAATTTACCCAAAATTAAGAAGGCTTCCTTTTCAGGAATCCCAAATATTATTTTAAAAGCCATGCTCTTTCAAACAGAAGACAAGAGGACTAGTATTTTATAGGGTAGATCTGCATTGTTGTTGTTGTTGTTGTTGTTGTTGTTGTTGTTGTTGTTGTTGTTTTAAATATCCTTATTCAAGTTCCTTGTAAAATGTTGGGAAATTTCTACTCTCCCCCAGAGAATATTCGGTGAAATAGTCTTCCCGGTTTTACTTTCATGAATTTTAGGCACAACTGTGTTAATATTATTAAATATTATTTCAATATGTTTGAAGAAACATATTATGTTTCATTTAATATGTTTGAAGAAACCTGACCTCTATTCCTTCCAGTCCTTGCATTGGCTCCTTCATCCACCAATATGAGCTAACAATAGTACAATTTTAATAGTAATAATAATAATAATGATGATGATGATTATGATGATGATGCTCCAATTTCTGGCAATTTTTTTGAAAATATTCTTTTTGTGGGTGTCCCACTTGAACTGTCGGATAATTTTGCTTCTCTCCTAGAGAATATTCAGTACCACCCTCCCCTTTAGATTTTCTACCTGCATACAGCAAGGAGAATTTTGAAAGACCATTTTTGCTCAGGCCTCATATTTTGCACACATGTGCCTCAGACCTATTAAGCAAGTCTTTTCACACATCACTTGCTGAGTCAGGAACTGTGGTCACCCAAATGCACATCAAGTGTTGATGCAGAATACCTATACAGAAGGATGCATACTTTAATCATTTCACTGTTTTCATCAGTACCTATCAGATAAACAGAAAACTAATCCCAGTGAAACGCTTGAGAAGAAAACCACAAGGCAGAGTAAAAGGATTGTGAAAATGAGGGGATAAAATTGTGTCGTGATCACAAACATCTGCTTTTCTAATCATACATTTAAAATAACTTCAGCAAAACATCTGGGTAACAAGAAGCGATCTATCACCCTTAAACCATTTGTTTATTTTTAGAATGGAGGAATAAGGGCCATCGGTTTTAAAGATCAGGAAATGTTTCAAGTGATTCCCCCCCCCCCCCCAAGTTGAAAATCAACTTTATATAAATAAAATTGTTTCTATATTATTTGTAACTGAGCATGAGAGAAGAGCCAGAATCCTCATGAATGCTATTAATTGAAACAGCTTTTTAAAATGGCTACCAGACACTTTTCTGGATTATGCATGCAGAAGGTGCTTGCTGGCTGGGTTGAAGCTGTTGTGCTGGTTTTCCAGCAGGTGGCTCATTGTTGCTTATCCATGAGGTTCATTGTTGCTTATCCATGAGGAATTAGAACATGGCTTGTTGAAGATGACTTTTGTATATATATATATATATACACATATACACAAAGCCTCTTTCACTTAGAACCAGCTGAATTCTCATTACATCTTCATGGCTAACATATTGCATTACACTTTGTAGTGCACCACAGACTTTTGCACGGCAAATAAATGTGCAGCGCACAGAGGAAAGAAGAGCCATCAACAATGCATAATGTTGCAAAGGGCACTTCAAGCAGTTATCATTCATGTGACTGCACTGGTGTTATACGTATACAGCCATGTACCTTCCCTCTTTGAAATGTTAGAAGCTATGTCCTAATTTTCAATTAGTGTCAAGAGGTCCAATTAAATTTCCTGCTCCTTCTAGAGGTTTCAAGAGATAATCACCCTAAATTGACAGTTCCCCATTGCATAAGCATACTGTTCCCTGCCAATCAAGAGAATGGAATGGATTCTGCTTATGTGGAACTCTGTGTGTGCATCAGAATATCAAGGAGCTCAGTTTGTTGTGTGTTCTCAGTGCTAACAGAATTTGAAGTAAGCTTAGTATAAATCTGGGCTGGCATGGAATTAGTGAATTGTAGAGGTATTAAAATTTTATTGCTGATGCTGGAGTGTATATGGTATTAATCAAAATGGCCATGATTTTTAATGCCATTGGAAGAAGAACAGGTTCCGAGACATGTAGCATAATTTGAACCATCATGTACCATTTACAAGGGGCTTGAAAGCAAGATTAGGGCAAGAATTTCTCTGTACTAAAACTGAAGGGCATCAAGAATTCAATTTTCTCTTTAAATAGAAAAGGAGTCAGAGAGGGCACCCACATGGGAATGACAACCGTTTTAGAAAACTGCTTTAACAATAACTGCAATAGCGAGGAGAAAGTTTCTCTGAAACAGTCAGCATTTATTGACACATAGACAGCATGAGTCTGCTGCCACCTTGCTATCAAACAATCAATTGATCTAGTGCCCAATTCTCAAATATTGACAGAAATGAAAATGAGTCAGACCTCTCGGCACAGGGTTATTTGCTGATCTGATGTTCCAATTTGAGGCACATGCTGATTGAATTCATTTTGCTTATCATGCTGCATCATATGATAGTTTGGTCAGTTGCAAATATTACTATTTCCTATCATACTGTAGTCTAACTGTACCCAAAAGGGAGCCCTCCATATATTGTTGTATTCCAATTCCCATCAGTCCCAGCCAACATGGCCAACAGGGTGATGGAAATTGCAATCTAGTAATATCTGAAGAGCACCAGGTTGGGAAAATCTGCTGCAGTCTCATGCAGATAGACATCTGGAGGACTGCATATGACCCCAGAACCAATTTCTCTTGTTCCTGACATTCCGATGAAGTGTTAGGTTATATGATAAAATGTGTGCCTTCAGTTTCATTTGCAAAGCAAAGGAAGAAACATGTTTTCAGTATGTAAGAAAGGCCTGAACAACTACTTCTCTCCACATGTGCCTAGTTAGACCCTGAGGTCTTCTTGAAATACCTTCTTCAAGTGCCCTCGCTAAGTGAGATGTGGTAGGTAGATGTGGCACAGAATCCTTTTGGGTACTGGCACCCTGGCTGGTGAATGCTTTTCCGAGAGAGGTCAGCCTGGCACCTTTTCTGATGTCAGCTTCAGCATCAAACAAACACTTTTTCATTCTTTCAGCTTTTAATTTTAAGTTGTTTTTGCTAGAGTCATGAGTTTTTATGCTCGATTTATCCTTTTATTGTTACTGGGTTTTATTTTTCCCCCCACCCACTCGAATATATCCTGTAATAGGATGGCCTATAAATACTGCAAGCAAGTAAGTAATGTAGTCCACATTATATTTCTTCCTTGGATTTTTTTTATACAACATAAATGTAAAATATAGATGTTCGCATTTGCTCTGCCTGAGTGCGTGTGTGTGTGCCATAACCACAAAACTCTTACTGCTAAGAAATCAGCCTTATTGGCAAATGCTGCCAATTTTATTATAGAACTCGATCACTCGTGCATGGTTAGTTTGTGTGTATAAAATATACTCTTGTCTACAAGATAACAATTTTAAAAATGAAGAGGACTCTAAGAACGCAACAGGTATAATAGAAAACATATTTCAACAATCAGAAATGACCACCCACCCACCCACCACAATTGTATTTGGTAATAGATCGAATTCAGGGATCATAGTTTATTTTTCTCCAACAAATCATGTTCACTAAACCAAGAATAAACCTTGACTACACATTATGGTTTGTTTGGAGGTAAACAAACCATGATCCCCGATTCAAGCATAATACTAAACCAGGAATCATGCTTTGCTTCTTCCTAGAGCAACCATTCAGTGGAGATGACTGAATGGTTCATGGCTTACCATGATAAGAACATAAATTGACCCTGCTGGATCAGGCCAATGGCCCATTTAGTCCATTTAGTCCAGCATCCTGTTCTCACAGTGGCTGACCAGATGCAAGCTTGACCTGAGAGCAACAGCACCTTCCCTGTTTGGTATTCTCAGCAACTGCTATTCGGAGGCATAATGCCTCTGGAGGCGGAACATAGCCAGTGCCATTTTTGTAGCCAAGGAAAACAACTTGAGACATGCAAGAACAGTCTTCAAAAATATAAAGGTCGATACCTTGCAAATTTGGAGGTTTCTGCCTAGTTTATAGTAAAGTGGCAGATCCTCCATGGGTGGCCAATGTAAAATGCTTCAAGTGTTCACAGCCCATTAATAATGATTTGTATTGAAGTGCTTCACTGCTGCATACTTTGGAAGCAGAAACCACTTGGAATGACCTTGTCCAGCTTTAACAGGAGACTGTGGGGATGCTGATGGGTGTTAATGCCATTGTTTAAGATTTTAGAAGTTGTTCTAATTACTTAATGCTTTTGACACCAGGGCATGCCACACACTGACACAAAATATTGAATCTTCTCAAAACTCTTTTGCTTCTCTCCAGAATTAATGCAATAGTTGTGAAAACTAGAGAACTACCAAAAATATGACTTGAAATTCTCTTTGGATGAACCCAGTGGCAAGAGGGGAAAAAATGGCACCATCGAGAGAAATGATGCAAAACTGTTTTTGCTTCCCTTGGAGGGATTTTTAAAAACCCAAGTAGCATTTCCACACACACACACACACACACACACACACACAAACATTTTTTAAAATTTCACGTTAGACAAAATTCAGTTGCGCTGAACTGTTGTAAATGAAATTATAGTATGAGCAATATAGGAGCCATATTTCATAGTCTCAAAGTGAAGTAGGCTGCAATTTCTAAATGCCACAGCCCTCACCCATCCTGTATCAATTCATTAACTAGCTGCCCACATCAGTATGATCTTTGTTTTCTGGTCCTGTCTAGTACAGATTTTGAATATCAGTCTGAATGCCAACCATGAAGGAACAATAGTGGAATGGTTGGCTACTGTGGAAAATAAGATGCTGGGATAGACAGGCCTTTGATTTGACTAACAGGGCTCTTCTTATTTTCTGATTTTCATAATTTTGTAGGCAAATGCCATGAGTGGAAATACATTTTCAGATGGCAAGGATAGTTCTTCCACACTGTAACATATTTTTAAATGAGATGATGTGATGCAGAAAAGAAAAGGTGGGGAAACTGAGTAGAACCCTTTCAGCAAAACATACCTCAGTGTTGTGCCAATTTCAAAAGAATTCTGTTCTACTTATAGCAGCTTTGTTCAGCTTCCCTGCTTTGTTCAGCAACCTTCTTTTCACAGATAGTTTTGCCCCAGAAGATGGAGCTGAAGAGCCTAAATTGAATGCAGCACAATAAAAACACTTGACCAGTCATTACTTGAACTTTTTGTTTCTCAATAAGACAGTTAGGCAATGCCCCCAGCAACGATTTATAAACTTTGTATCCTTAAAAACAATAATTTTTAAAAAAGATTACAATAAAATGTGAAGCAAGACTGAGGATGAAGTAGAAATCAGATACTGTAATGAAACTGTATTTAATTTGTTCTGTTAAGACAGTTTTTAATGCAGCACATTGTACAATGAGTACATTGGGGGAAATGCAATTTGACTAAATAAATGTTTTGTTTCCAAAATGATGCAGATAACATAAAAGAAATATCATTGATTAATAGAAATACTTTCAGTTATGGAATATGCGATCATTTTGAAATCACTTGTATGTAAAATTATTGTCATACATATAGAAAAATAAGGTTTGGGCCTTCATCCAGTATTAAAATGAGAAAACCTGTGGTCTTGGTTCTGAGCACCTTTCACATAACACCTTACAATCTCCCAGCCCTATTCTTGAATGCCCAGAGCATCATCATTTTACAATTCATTAGTTCAACTTTCTTACTTCTACATTTTCATTATTTTCTTGGGTAAACAGAGCTCAGGAACCTGTGGCCTTTCAGAGGGTGCTGGACTTCAGCCCGCATCAGCCCACCCAGCTGGGCAATATTCAGAGATGACTATTGTATTCCAAAAATATCCGAAGTCCCACTGGTTTCCCATCCCTGACCTAAAGAGAATATTTCATGTATGATTCCTAGAAATAAAGATGGCAGCAGGAACTGTAGAGTATGATGCATGAAATCACACACAGCAGATTTATGTAGCTCAGCTTATAAATATAGAAAAATGACCATCAAAAACTCACCATGGTGATGTATACCAAAGCCTAACTAAGCATTTGGCAGCAATAGAAGACTCAATATTTCAGGTGCAAAGTGGGCAATTTGAAGGGAAGGAGATGCTTTCCCCTTCCCCTTCCTGATACTTTCCACCTTTGGCCACCCTCAGCTGCACCCCCTCCCCGCAAAAAATAAAATAAAAAATATTGTAGATAGATGGCAAGATAGGAAATCCCAACCCTGTGCATGTTAAGGGCTAAGCTAGATGCAATGTGAGATTTCAGTGGTCACATACATGCCATACATTTAAAGCGCTCATATGTCACTTCAAGAGTCATGGCTTCCCCCAAAGAATCCAGCCAGATGTTGCTTGTTAATAGTGCCTACCCCACAGACCCACAATTCCCAGCACACTTAACTGTAGCTCCCAGGATTCTCTAGGACTATGAAAGCAGCATAAGAGTGACAGAGATGAATCAGAAGCATTGAAAGGGGGAAACGTTTAGCTTTTTGTCTCTTCACTATTTCCCCAACGCAATCTCCTTCTCAAAGCTGCTATTAGCCAGAGAGGTGGAAACATGCATACATCTTAATTATGCAGCTTTTTAGACAAGGGGGGGGAGGGATATATCAGAACATAGTAAGAGTTTTGATAGATCAGAGCAAAGCGCTATCTAGACCAACATTCTGTATCCACCATGGCCAATTGTCAGGAGTCCAGGTTCCCAGCTTGATAACACAGTACCCGTAGGTAATTAAAAAGGAGGATTTATTGCAAAAACAAACAGATAGCTCTGGACGGCTGTAACGCAGCCACCGGCATCATCACTCAAGATGACCCTTCTGAAGACTCCTTCCGGTTCTTACAGAATATATTAAACCTTACGTCTCTTGTTTTGCTTCCTATCTAGCAGCCCTCCCATTTGCTGACTCTTTGGACTTACTGGATTAGCTCCAGCTGCCTCTTTGTCTGTTTGCGCCTGTTTGAGCTTCCTGAGAGCTTTGGCTGTGTTTCAGCCCGCTCTCAGTTGTTCCATTGGCAACCGGCATTCCAATGCCTGGAGGAGTCAAAAATAATTGTTGTGTTCTTTGCTCAGACTGCGTCAAATCTAAGCCTCTCTTTTCTGCAGCAGGCTGTACATTTCCACTAGGAGCTGGCTCATTCCTGACACCAACCAGATGTCTATAGGAAGCCCACAGACAGGTCCTGGAAGCAATAAGTATTCCCTCAACTAGAGGTCAGAGATGGAATGTTCTTAATGTGGAGGTAGTTTATTGTCATTGTGACTGGAAGCTTTTGATATCCTTATCCTCCATGAATTTGTCTAATGCCCTTTTAAAGCCACTTAAACCTCCATTCATAGAACTCTCATATCACATCCAGTCTGGCCCATCGTTCAATGATTTCTAGTTAAGAATGGGACTGAATGAAGATGAAACTGAAATTTCCTGATGTGTAAAGTTTGCAGGCTGATCTCAAGTTTTGAAATTTGTTATGTTCCTGTACTGTTCCTATGCAATACACAACAATAAGCCCCAAAACTGGTACAGAAGTACCTCATCATTATTACTAAGAGGCACATTTACATTTTCCACATTCTTTTTTCTGAAGTTGAGATTTAAAAGTGAGTTTTGAGTCACAAAGGTGAATGGAAAATATTTTTGACATTAATAATGTGCCAAATGTCTCCACGTTTCATCTTGTGTGCTCATTGTCACAAGTTTACATTCTCTCAGACCTTTTTTAATGATCTTCTTTTGGAGTCTTCAAAGTGGTCCTATTAGTTTCATTTCCCTCCACTATACTTAGCCCAGGTATTTCAAAGCTGCTATTTTCTTATGCTAAACCCTTTCTCTGCATAATGAATTTGCTTAAAAGAACAAGCATAAGAACAAACCTGATTAATATTCTCGCAAGCATTTCATATGCTGAATCCCCTTTTCAGATATTACTGAAAAGTCACTTGTCATTGTCCTTCTGTCCTTGAATACATTTTCCTAAGTACATCCTTCTCACTTTAGCACAAAAGAGAGAAAAGAAAGACTGAATTGTTTCTACCAATTATCAAGGCCTGAAACAATTTTCTACTGTCAGCTGTAGTGCAGGAATATTTTTCAGGAGGTTGGTCTAGGATGGGAAAACTCCCTTTTTGGACTAGAACAGAATTTTCCCAACTTAGGTCTCCAACTGTTTTTGGACTACAACTCCCATCATCCCTGAACACTGGTCCTGCTAGCTAGAGATGATGGGAGTTGTGGTCCAAAAACAGCTGGAGACCCTGGGCTAGAGCATGCGAACATTGCACTGTGTGTGAGCTGGACATAATGCTCAAGTACTTGGGTACAGTGTTAATAATATAGATTTGGCAATGATATTCTTTCTGCTTAAAGAACATTCATCCACCAGAACAAAAAAAGGGGGGGGAATAGAGTTGCAGGCAAAGTCTAGACATGGATATATACATATAAATTGGCCGAACTCAGGTCTGCACTATTTATGACATACTATTGCAGCCTATATCGTGAATAATGGAATCAAGTAGGTGGACCAATTTCTGGAGAACCCATTGGGAATGGAATGTTTCATCAACATAAAACACCTTTAAGCAGTAGGTGCCAGGTAAGATATTTTATTGTGTACAGTGATGGATAGTGTCCATTGGGAATTGTGGTGTGAAAGGCAGGGAGAAAACAGTAGGCAGAGTCAGAGCAATGACAGAAAGAGCAAACGAATTCTACTTTGGTCCTCATCCTCTTATCTGCTGAGCTCTACAAGGGGCAACACCGAGTGTACCACTTCAGACTGAGGGAAGAGGAGACTGTGGCTTTGAATGTCCCCCATGAACAAAATCAATAGCTAATATTATAACAGCATGTGAGGGAGAAGGCAATCCTGAACCTTGTACTAGGCATGTTGGAGAATTCTGACAAAAACAGAAATGGGTGAGGAAATTGCTGCTTATCTGTCCCCTGTCCGGAATGGAAATGAATCTAGTGAACCTGGACTACAACCAAGATCTCCAATATGCTGGATCATTAAGAAGTACCATTACTTACAATCTATCTATCTATCTATCTATCTATCTATCTATCTATCATCTATCTATCATCTATCTATCATCTGTCTATCTAATCTATATCTCACTTTCATTTTTAGTAGCTAATCATCAGACATCTACTTTCCTTTCTTCATTCTAAAGCCATGTGGTATATTTTAAAAGTTGTGCAGTAGGTCTATTCAAGATATACACTCAAAATGGTGTATTTTAGTGCTTTAAAAGATTTTATGCCACACAGGCATTAAGCCTACCACATAAAATCAGGAAATGGCCTAATTGCTATTTGCATGCATTATTTATAGCTAAGTGGTCTATGAAAAAAATTCATAAAAGTCCATAAAAGACTGTCGTTGAGTGTTAAAACCAATCTGTTTGCTTCAGCTTAATTGACATCAAAATATTACCTCATAGGTTTTAGAAGCATTCCATTAAAAATACGAGAGCTGCATTTTAATGCTCAGATTGAAAAAAAAAACACAGGTAAATATTAATAGCTGTACCATTATTCAGCACACAGCACCTGAAACCAGTTAGTTATTTTTTCTTGAAGTGCTGCTGTAGAGAGCCTTTTCTGAAGACTTTTTCTTGGAAATTCCGGCGATTAAGCAGTATGTAAATAGCTGAAATAAATAAAATAAATAGGCACTAGGCACTGAAACCATATCCCTCTTATACAATATAAAATATGTATCAATACATTGGACCGTATCCAATGCTGCAGCTCTTCCTGTATAACAAATATTTTTGTATACAATACAACAAAGCTTCCCCATCTGCCACCTCCAGCCCCCTTTCACACTCTCAAAATCAGCTCTGGAAGGTTGTGGGACCATCTGGGGCAGATTTTGGAGGGTGCACATGGAACAGAGTAAATGGAAGTCCTGTATACAACTCATTATGCAGTATTCTGTTTTCTCAAAGATGTTTTTAAAAAGGAAATAGGTAGTGTCTGTTGGAACGCCAACATCTAGAATGGGCCAATAAAAATTGTAACTCACCTTTTTGAATTTCTTACATATAGGCGAAGCTCCCTTAGATTTTTCAGCTGAGAGAAAAGTCAGTAAATATCAACATCTTGAAATGCCAGTTTGCCAGAAGCAAAGGCAATAGCTGTCCCAGATTCTACTTTCTTGGGTTTTGTCATGCAGGTGATTTATCAGCACAATGGGAGTTGAACATTTTGCTTTTTTGTTGTTACAAATGTTGAGGTGAAACGGAATTGATATATGAATTAATCGTTGAGGGGAACTAGACCAAGCCATGATTGCAGCCTGCACTGTTTAGAATAATCTGTAACGAAGACATGTACCACAGCAACAATGGTAGCAAATGGTTAATCAAGTGAAAGAGCCCATCAACATATCCTCCTTCATTCATTCAGACTGTGGTTGGTGCTTGATGGTTACATATGCCAATGAGTTAAAATGCTGACAATCTGTATTCCCACCAACCCAAAGTTTCAGTTTCAAGTCCATTTCCTCAAGCTAATCCAAGATGAGACAAGAGGGCAAATCTCAAAATTATAAATATTGCAGAATGGTAACGATCCATCTACAATCCCAAGGACAATTAGGTTAGGAAAAGGTCTGTCTCCTACATCTGGTTTCTTTTGTGTGGGTACACAAGTACAGAAATTCTATGTTTTGTAAAGACTTGATGATATGGTTTAGGCAGACCATTTTTCAGCTGGAGCTCATGGGTACTCAGTTCCAGCACCTCTCAGGTGGGCACCATTGCCATTATAAAAGAACAAGGGAGGTGTTCATGGTGAGTTCCGGCACCTCTTTTTCTAGAAAAATAGCACTAGGTTTAGAGATATTTATATCTGTTCATTCCTACTCTGATGAAGTCTATTTCAATTCTTTGTTTATTATCCCCCTCCCATTGCAGGACGCCTCATATATCTGGAGGCCAACAAAAATCTCACCCGTATGTAATAATATTTGTGACTTAGTTTGACAAGAGTTAATTTTGGCAAGTCAAGGATTCTAATGTAGTCAGTTCAGGGTGTGTGTGTTTAAACACAATTTCCCCCCATGGAAATAGCAAAACACTTGTCATCATGGTCTGAACAGTGCTGCTAAAATCTATAATTAAAATAGGTCTCAAGGGTGATATTACAATCCATTATTACATTTGACAGCTACTGTAGACATTTGGCCCCTAAACTGATGTGTTAATTCTCGCCTTTTGCTGACCTATTGATTAGCTGCTCTAATTCAATTTTCCCTTTTTGAGGAACTATGTCGCCTGATTTGTGAGTATGCCCCTGCATAATGCCGCTATATATACGGTCATCATTCTACATTATGAGAGCAGTGGTGTGTTCTTTACAAATTTATTTGCTGTTTAGCAATGAAAAGATGGATGCTGTTGTAAGATAAGACTGGATTATTTGTATTCTGTCTACATATGGTGAAGCAGACCTTGCTGCCTATATTTCAGAAGTGGGGGGGGGGGTGTGATAAGAAGAGAGGCCAAGAAATGTACAAAGAAGCCTTCATTATGCAAGACTGCACAACAGTTTGAGCATTAAATAGAAACAGAAAATGAACTGGGAAGCTTAGAATTCTCTCTTGCCTCCAAAATACCTCCACATGCTTTGACAAGAAGAGGTTACAGTGATGGAAAATAAATTGAAAGTAGGCACCCCCTTCCCCAGCCCCAGCAAGTCAAATGAGAATTATGGATGGTTTTATGAATACTTGGCTTTTATTTATTCTCCTAATAGACAGAAGAGCTAAATTCAGATTCACAAATGTTGTATACTACATTCACCTTATGTTATATGTATCACATTGCACAAACAATGCGAACATGCTGAATGTTAAAAGAAGGGAAGCAGAATCATCAAATCACGAAAGAAAACGCCGCTTTTGATGTTGTCCTTTTGTTCAAATATTTGATACCATTATTTTCTGGTTCAACAGTTTCTTGAAATGAACATGACACACACTGCACTGTTGCTTCATTTTACAATACTCCAGGATGCTAATTAGATACTTTGCTGGGGAGATATAATCTGGAGCAACAGTCAAGGAGGAGTGTTTGGGAGGAAGCAGGCAAACAGGAGTTTTTGTGTGTGTATAACAACCTCAAAAGCATCACTTCAGTAATTCACCTCTTAGCTACTGGTTAGAAGGGGGCTACCGGCCTGTGTTTGCTTGAATGCAAGTAGAACCTTCTGTGTGAATGGGAATCCTAGAAGGTCCTACTCACATTCAATGAGTAGGAACTGCTTGACATGGGAAGGCTGAGTAAACAGCATCAGCGCATGCAGGGATGTGGCAAGATTTAGGTTTGATGAGGCCCTAAGCTACTGAAGGTAATGGCGCTCTTTATATGTCCAGCTGTCCTTTGTCAACAACAATTTGTCACTGTTGTGTTGAATATATGCTATATGGTAATTTATGGACCTAAAATGTATCTAAAGTCATTTGCACATGCAGAATGTAGGCACCCTATATATAGAAATGAGCAAACCAGTGGTATTTTAGGGAGCAGGCTAGCAGGCGGGGCCCATTACTTACACAACACAAAACACTGTTGTTGTATGTAGGTTTTATTTTATTTGTTTTTTATCTTATGTTTTGGAAATGTACATCCAGTTGTTTTTTCCCCTTTAATTTTTGGGGGGCCCCCAAGCGAGTGGGGCCCTAAGCTATAGCTTGTTTAGCTTATATGTAAATCTGGCACTGGTAGTGGTAGATCAGAATGTAACATGATGTCAGTTTCCATCCAGATGTGTATTCATTAAAGAAATTGTTTTCTCCTGTTTTATTGTTCTTCATATTCCACATAACAAACAACAATTCAGTTTTTGAACTGGCATAAATAACATTGTCGTGCTTTATCTGCCTGATGCTCATGTAAGGAAAAAAACCAAACATATTGCGCTCTCTCTCTCTCTCTATATATTATTTATTTATTTATTTATTTATTTATTTATTTATTTATTATAGTGCAAGTTAGAAGTTGGGTAGGTCTAGGTCCATGGTGCTTTTGAGCCAGTTCATTGGAGTTCTGGGTATGCAGATTCATCATGCAAGGCATACAGGCATTCTTTCAATTACACTGTCAGATGTCCAGTAATATGGGGTCAATACTCCTGATCTGCCTCCCTTCTGCATGGAATGGCATTATTGCATATAAGATTTCCCTAAAATTTGGATTAAGTGTGCACATTTTCCAATTTCCAGGAAACTTGCATGTAGAAAATATGACATGGCAAATGACCCACAGATAATCTTTTAAAGACAACAGCCCCTTGAGATTAAAAAAAGAACAAAAGAGGGAAAGGAGAGATGGAAGATTACATGTAGAATGTTTAAAAGAAAGTCCTAGTTTATACTTGATCTAATTTCTTGTAATCTGTCTTTTGGCCTATAGCACTTACCATGTGCCATAGACTTTTCAAATGAAAGCTCCTGTTTCAGATGAGGCAGTATTCTTGAAGTCTTGTAATGCTTCTTGTAAAAACAAAATCCTGAGCTGATTGACTTGTGCAATTTGTGATTCAGACTTCATTACTTTGTCTTAGAGCAGAGCATATATTCCGAAAATGCCATATTATCAGTGGGTTGTCAAGTTATTTCTGATTTAGCCCCTGGTTCTGACCAGACTGCCCTGCTTCCTAAGATAGTAATAAAAAGATAAGCCCACTAAGTTAGAAAAATCTAATTTGCATTCAGATTAGGTAGCGTTCCGGTATCTTTTCTGTTTTATACAAATTATCATATATTTGATCAAAAAGTAGAAAAAGGAAGGGAAAATAAAAAGGCAGGTTAATGGGAGAGTTTCTTATTATGGTAACTTTGGGAGATAAAGGAGTGAATACAAAATGGTATTTCAATTTGCAAATGCCTACCAGGCAGTGTATTAACTTATTGATCATACTATCAGAGCTGTGACACTGAACAGTCACAGAAGTGTACAAGGTCAGTTCAGTGGGTATCCTGACCTTTTCGGATGAATCATGGCAGCTATTTATTAGCATGTGGTTTCTTTTCTTTCTAATTGTGATAGGAAAAAAAGTTATTTAAGTTTTCCACTTTATTATCATTACAGTTATTGAAAATAGTTAAATACACAATTTTATTTGTATGCCACCTTTCCACAGTTCAAACCAGGACCAAAGTAGCTTACAACATGAAAAAATACATAACTACAACATAACAAAGGTAGTCAAAACATTAAGAAACTGAACAATTTCCACATACATCACAAGAAGATTTAAAATAAAGATACAAAAAAGCAACAACAAGAAACCCCACAAACAGCACCCCAGTCCAAGTTTCTGTTAAGTAGCCTCAGCTTTTTGTAGCTGGAGTCAGTCACGGGCCCTCCCAAGTTAGGAGAGAAAAGGCATGGAAGGCAGAGAGCAGGTCTTCCAGGACTCACATCCGAGATAGTTATTGAGTTCAATCTCTCCAGTTAAATCTATGTGATTTAAATATGCCTAACTCCCTTGGGTGTATTGATATTTTTATTTAGGAAAATGTATAAAACATTTAATCCATTTTAGGGCAAAGCTTTTTTAAAAAGTCAACCCAACTATCACAAAAAATGTGGAAACCTTTGAATTCTCTAGAACTCTTCATCTCATGATCAACATATGACCCACACTGTTTTATTGTGATTGACAGGTATATATTTATAGAAAAAAGCAACATTCTTAGGACAATTTTGTCAGCTAACTGCTATATATAATGCATTTCATTTCTAGTAAGATGAGGAGGTTTGTGTTTTTTTTAAAAAAAAGAAAAGAAAAAAAAGCAAGAATGGCATAGATTTCATTCCCCAAAACATTTCTTGGATTTTCTCATCTCCCATTCTAAATAAAGTCACATACAGACATTTTTTTCTCATGGTTTAAGAATTACTCTATGGAATTTTATATCTCTTAAGTTTCAAATATTAGCAGTTATGCAGAGGTTAGACAATATCTTGTTTTTATGAATAAGCACTCAGTGCATTTAGTATGCAAGGAGGTTATACAACAATGAGCATTCATACTTATTTGCTTGCACGGTGTTTTACATTTACCTGTTAAACATCCATTCATCCCACACTTTTCAGTGCATTTCCCTGTCACTTGCCTAATCCCTCAAATGTAGATTTTGTTTTGCTCTGTTTGGTAGATTTGTGGTACCATAGTGATGGAGTACTTTAATGAACATCAGTTTCACAAACCTAAGTTTCCCACTTAAATTTATCTTGCCAAATACTGACTGGTCAGGTAGTGCTCTAAGTCTATGTGGTTGTCCAAGCTATTGGTAGAATTTAGTGGTTAACCTAAAATGGCTTTTAACCATTGAATGAAATATAATTCTACATGGTGATCAGTAGGTTTATAAAGGTACCATACTCACTCAACAAATAGAAAAGGCAATTCACACTTAAAACGGAGCAGGAATGAAAGATTTCTAAGGTACACGGAAGAAATTGCAATCAAAGTCTTTTTAAACATTTGAATTGGATTGGAATAGAGCGAACTGTTTTGCATCACAAAGCTTACAAGAACAAAGGAAAATGGACTCCTCCAAAATCAGGGAGAGACTAAGAACGAAAAAGAGTTTCACAGTATATCGCAGTGCATTTGGCTATCAAAGGAAGCCTTGACAGAAATGTCACATGCCTGCTTCTTAGCTACTGCCATACAGCAGCCTGGGCAACACGCTGGTGCTGAAAAGCGAGTATATGACATGTCTCATGCCTCTCTGACAAGAAACACTGCAGATTTCAAACATGCTGGGATTGTTAAACCAAGCAAAGAGCCAATATATGAGTGATGAATTTCAGCATCTCAGATGAACAGGGGAACGGCCATAGTTCAGTGATACAGCACTTTTTCTTTTCTTTTTAAAGGCAAGAGACCACAGCTCAGTGGAAGAGCACTGAGTTCAAAGTTCAATCCCTGGCATCTTTGGTTCAAAGTTCAATCCCTGGCATCTTTGGTTAAATTAAAAAGAAAAAGAAAAAGGTAGCACCAGAAAAGAAAGGGCTTTGCCCAGGAGGGTTGCTGCCTAGTCTAGATGGACAATACACATACACGTGTGTGTGTGTGTGTAGTCTGGCCTAATCCAAGAAGTGGGTCAGGCCAATGGCTCATCTAGTCCAAAATCCTGTTCATACAGTGGCCAACCAGATACCTGTGGGAAACCTGCAAGCTGGACGCAAGCAAAATAGCACTCTCCCCTCCTGCTGAAAATTGGTATTCAGAAGCACTTTTGCCTCTGGCCATGGTCCTGAATGCCTTGTAAGCAGCCTCTGAGAGTGAGATAGCAATGCTGTTATTACATTTATAACTCAATTTTCTTACGAAGAGCAGACTTGGTTTCTCCCTCTCCATTTTATACCCACAACACCCTGGTGAAATAGGTTAAGCATAATTAGAGTTTCTTGGTTCCTCTTAATATTTGTACATATGCCCGTGCTGACTACAGGTTTTGGATTCACCTTACCTCAGTGAAGCTACTGCATCATGACCTTTGCGTGGCGATGTCCCGACCCCCCCCCCCATGGTAAATAAAGACACAGGCCACAAGAAGTAAGGTTAATGGACATAAAAAGGCCACAACTTTATTGGTTACAGATGATGAGCAGTATTGGCTTAGGCACTGGATCTAACCAACTATATCTGAATCCAGCCCATTGTGCTGGAAGTCCGGGAATGGTTAGCCACCGAGAGGGGAACCCTGTTGATGCACATCAACTAGGAACTCACCCTGGGACCACCGATAGGGGGTGTGCCTTTGGCCCTAACCTCCCTAGGCTTCGGACAGGGCCACACACCCCGGACTCCTTTAACGGAATACCCTTCAGTATTTGGGGGAGGTGATGGCGCAACCTCTCCCCCCTTCAGCCTTACAGAGATAATCCAATGCCTAACCGCCAAAACCAAAGTTGTGACGAGTTGCTACGAGGTAAGCGAAAACCACCAGGCTAGAACCAATTTGCCAAGTGGGAAAATTCCTACCAGGCCCCTCAACAGCGACCAACTGAGGTACATAGCAAAGTCTGGAAAGGAGACGCCTAGAGGGTGGGTGGGCGGGAAAACCGGAGCAGCTGGGAGTGGGAAGCAAGAGGGAGAGCCCGAGCCTCATGCCTGCTTAAATGCAGCAGACCACACCCCCAGAATGACCAGATTGGTCGTTCTGAGTAGTGAAGTGGCCGGACTCCCCCAATGGCACAGGGGCTGGCCAGCCACCCCCTGTGCACATGAAGGCGTCGTGCCTGCCCGCAACCCCACTTCCTTGCTAGGGCGGAAATGGCTTTATCAAAAGCTGCTGTTGTGACTTCTCCTTGCTTCATCATTGCTACCTGCAAGGCAGAATCAATGGCTTAAGGACTCCAATAGACAGTAGTATATTACAACAAAGAACAGGATACATATGCATTTTGCATAAGGCCATGCAGACATGGATTAAAAACCCAGTACTGGAAACACAAGGAGTGAGCAGTAAATGAAAGTGTGAACATAGCCTCAATTCACTTAAAATGGATGCAATTTCTGCCAATTCCCCTTCCATCTGTACCCCCCCCATCATTACCAAGGCCCCAATAACAGATATTTGGAGGGTATGGGGGGGGGGCTCTATTCCATTCACATAAGGAAAGTGAGGAGCCAATCCAACCGAAATCAAAATCATGTCAAAAATAAGAAATTGCTCAATAGGTTTTTACTGAAAAGGTAGGCTTTTTCTGTATCTACTAGCTGTGATGGGTAAAGAAAACATTTAATCCAAATTAATTTTTCCAAAGCATCATAGCTGCGAGACAGATGTTAATAATGCAAACATTAGAGTGTACATTTCTGCTTAGTACCTCAGGCAGAGAACACAGCTAGAGAAATGAAGGTCATTTTTTTTTAATCAGCTAAGCACAAGAAATTCAGAACCTCCAGGGCAATATTGTTAATATACATTGCAGGAAGTCATGAATCAGGACCCTCTAGTGGTAGGAAAATATGTTATGACTTTTGAAGCTAAATTATATATCATTTACAGTTAATATATTTACAGTGGGTGGCACTGGGTGTAAAGGTTTCTTCTTCTCTTAAAGAGAGGTACAGACCTTAAGGAATCCCAACAGCCTGTTTGAACTTCAGTTCAAAGTCTACATTTTCGTAACGCGCCTTTATTTGTAAAACGAATCTGTCAATATTGGAAGCACTGATTTTAAAAATCTGGTCTGATCTCGAGGCAAGGGTTTTGGTTTTGTTTCATTCTGATGTGTGCTAATGAAGCTAATGGAATGAATATGAGACATTTGCTTGCCAGAGAAGAAGAAGAGTTTGGATTTGATATCCCGCTTTTCACTACCCGAAGGAGTCTCAAAGCGGCTAACATTCTCCTTTCCCTTCCTCCCCCACAACAAACACTCTGTGAGGTGAGTGGGGCTGAGAGACTTCAGAGAAGTGTGACTAGCCCAAGGTCACCCAGCAGCTGCATGTGGAGGAGTGGAGACACGAACCCAGTTCCCCAGATTACGAGTCTACCGCTCTTAACCCCTACACCACACTGGCTCACACTACACCACCACAGAGTTGTCTAATACCTTGGAATGGGCAGATCTGCCAGTTTCCATCAGTTTCTTATTTTGCTTTTCTTAAGTTCAGTTCTCTGTATTTCCAAAATTAGTCTGCAAGTTTAAAAAACAACAACTCATCATAAACATTCATCAGCATTTAAGTATACATTTTGCCTAACTTGTCCTAACATGTTGTGTGTGGTCCCCCACCCCACCCCTAATAAATGCATTTTATATTCAATAAAAGGTCTTCTCCTCTAGTCACTACGCTTGGTACCAACTCTCATGAGTTTTTGATATCATCAGGTGGAAAGCATCTTAGTTTGCTTAGGCTTTTGAATAGCTAGATGCTGTTTCATTTGTTCTTTCGTTTGTTTTTAAGTGGTTGAATGTTTTCCTGTTTCCTTTGGTTTATTGATGCCTTCTCTGCCCTTTTTAAGAAGTGCTCTGATTTTCTGACTTCTATAGTTCTGGCTTTGTTTGTAACGGTGCTGTGCTTAATATGTTTTGTTTGTAATTTGAAAGCCACCTTGAAAACCATTTTATGCAAAGTTAAAAAATTAATATTAAATCAATATGATTGTTTCTCAGGCTGGTGGTTTATCAGTCTGTCAGAAGATAGAAAATAACCCAACATTTGCCTAGCAAAATATAACGAATTACGATGCATTCACTGTTTTAGGTTAAATTGCTAAGCTGTAGGGCCTCTTTTGAAGAAACAAAACACAATGGAATGACTTACTAGGTGTGCTCGTTTGGTTTTCATGGCAGAAAATGCATGTGTGTTACTTCTTTCCTCAACTTTCTTCAATAATGGTAAAGTGTTTCATATAGACCTATCCAGTGCTTTTTTTCCCTTAAAAAAATGTTTAGGAGTACTCTCATTTTCCTACTCATATTGAAATACTGACCCTCAAAGAGGCCAAACTTAGATTCACAAAATGTTTAGGGGTATGTATACCCCTGTGTCCCCCCAGAAAAAAGCACTAGACCTATCAAGCAAATTAAAAATGGCAGGTGCATTCTCTTGCTGTGTTTTCTAAGGAGGGCCCTTGCAAATTTTCATTTAGCCAAACAAATTGCTTCTGCCATTACTCAAAGTGACTCACACAGTGATAAGTGGCCAGTGACCCCGGTACAAGGTGAACACACGCACCCACACAGTGCTGCAAATAATTCAGCTCAGTAGTGGAACAACTACAACAACACAGTGACATTTTCCTAAAAGCCCATGTTCCTCCCAGTAGGTTATTATAAGAGGTAGAAAAGAATGTTTTCCTAAAGGCCAACCACGTATTTTCCCTTGTTCAAGGGCTGCATGCTGGATTCCAATTCTTATTTTGATGAAAGGCAAAAAAAGGAAGGGAGAAAGAAAATCAGCAAATTGCAGGAAGGTGAGGACACTCTAAATCCATAAAATGGTTGAGGCTCACACATCTATGTCTCAGCTGTATGCACTTTTTCAGAGGGCAGTGGCACAATTAAAGTTCTCCCTGCTGTGCAGTATACATTCTTATTTCATTCTTATTACAAGTGAAAACTTGTTCTGGCCCTTCTGTAATAATATAAGAGTCCTTTGAACCAGGTTAAAGCAACTTTTCTGCCATTCACACAATGCCAACTACCTAATGCAGGGATCGGCAAGGTTTACCTTGTTTGGCTCAGTTCACTCCCACGGAGATCGCAGATGCAATTTCCGGCGCAGCGGAAGAGAGTCCCCACTCTGCGCTGCACCGGTTTAGCGCAGTGCGCAGGGACTTGCCAAGCAGGTGGCTTGGTTCGAGGATGGCTTGTGGGCCACTTAAATGACCCCCATGGGCTGCTTGTGCCCCATGGGCCGCAGGTTGCCGACCCCTGACCTAATGTGTTCACAGCAATTTAGATGCATAGGAACTGAAGTGTACTGTGATTGGAATAAAGAGGTTTTGACTGGTCTACTGAGCCATTAATATTTACTGATAACTTCATAAATTTGTTTAGTTGTTGTTTGCCTGTTTACACTGTAGTAAACTGCATGGCTGCCAACAACAGACACAATACCCTTCCTTCCTCGACTCATCCATTCTCTCTCCCTTATTCACAGAGTAGGCTACTACTGAAGTTGCAGAGCAATCCAAGCATGCTTCTGCTGGCTGGGTGGATGGGTTAGACTATGGAAGTGCCTCTCCACTCAGCTCTCCCAGCTTTCCCAGCCTCCCGGCAGCCACTGGAGTGACACAGTTGTCGCTCCATCCACGAGGCACTCCCTGTTCTGCCCACTGAAGATACAGGCAGGCAGGGGAGCCAGCAATAGCATCTAGCAGAAGTCTCCAAAATGGGGCATTATGGAGACAAGCTTGGTGGTGAACCAGTCTGGGATCCATTGGATTCCAAGCCAGTCTCACTGCTATCACATGATCACAGCAGGTCCAATCCAGGCTCAAGCATAGCAAAGCAATATTACTGTCCCTTCCTTATCACTGTTGTTATTTTTCAACCATGCTGGTGTAAATATTTTCCAAAAGCAATTTGACGAACTTTTATTAAAATACTATGTTTGTTATCAGATTTAATCCCAACTCTGCTGTTATTGTTGTGTTGTTTTCCAAAGGCATATTATGTTTGCAAAATATGGACACATCGTAAATGGATTTTGAACTTCCAAGAAGCCATTCTTAGCATTTCTTCCTCTTAAAAAAAATGCTGAGGAAAACAAAATGGCAAGCGTCCTCTTTCTAATTTATGCCTGCAATGCCAAATGTGGCTCTCTATTAGAATTTTCCCACTCTGTAAGCAGCTTTCAGGAATTTTGGCTCTACACAAACAGTTCTGCAGTCCTTAAATAAATACAATTCAGAGGTCTTTTGTGGACCCAAGTCACTTTGCTGCTATTTCACATAGCCCATTAAAAAATTTCATGCCTGGAACCAAAGCTGAGTCCACTGTTATTTTCTTGACATGGTTGTTTTCTGGAACAGTTGTTCCAACATTTTATGAGGCTGCCTGCCCACTGAAAAATCATAAAAAGAGCATGAAAAAAATATTTAAGGAAGATCAATGCTTTGTTTTCTTATATCCAGAACTGTAGTCATCTAGGTAACTCTTGTTAACAAAGAAAATTAATAATTAGAAGCTGATGCTAATGTTGGTCAGCCTATCATTCTATAGTCCCCTGGAAGACCAAATTTCTGAACTGTCTCTTTGACTTTCTTTTACACAATCCCTGAAACATGGCCTTTATACCATTATTATTATATTACTACTGTTATTATTATACACATCGGAGTGGAACCACTTTTTTAAAGCCGCATTTTACAGGTTGCTTCATGGAGTCGCACTTGCTGTTCCAGGGTTTTTATCTGTTTCATGTCATTAACAAACCCTGGACACCTCTCTCCATGAACTTTTCCTTTGCATGTCCTTCCCATTACTGTTACCAATTTCATTTAACCTGTCACTTCTCAACTTCATCCTGAATTTAATTCAGGCTTCACTTTTAATCTTCCTAACTTCGCGCTCGTCCACACTTCCACTTGTCGCGCCCCTAGACAGCACACGTGTGAATAGTTTCCCACTTCTCCCATGCTTTCTAGGCATGGGTCTGAGCACCTTTGCCTTTGCTAGGCAGCTTTCCCCCAGAAAACCCACTCTTTAATGATAAATCAGAACTGACAGCAATTCACGAAAAACCTGACTGCCGTTTGTACAGATTCAGATCTGAAGATCAGGTTTCCCCAGGGGAAAGCAGTGGGGCAAATGGAGGTGTGATGAGCCCTTATTTTTGATGGCAAGATCACATCCAGTGGCATTCAGTGAGTGGACAGGGGGAGGGGCTAGGTTAGTCCCTTAAATGTTCCCCTGGCACATCCTTCTCAAAGCCAAGGAAAGTTCTGCCCGGCTTAGAGTGGGAGGCGTGATGCTCATGTGTGTGACGGCAGCACATTGTGACTCTTGCAAGCTGATGCCTCTGGCCCTAAAAATTCACCACACACCACTAATCACATGCCAAACCTGGGATGCAATCTGCAATAAGGCGGGTACAAAGATTGGCAGCGAAAACCCTTCATCCCTGTTGTAGCATTATGGAGGGGGGATGTGGGTCCAGTTTTGTTTTTGGAGGATGTTACTTGCACATGTCTCATCAGATTTTGTTAATATATCATTATTTTCAACAGTAAATTGTTCATGTAAATAGTTTTAGATTTCATATAGTTTTAACAATTGTATACTTCAGCAGCATTGCGTAAGAAGAGAAATCTTATCTGGAGTGGAACAAGATGGCTTGTTAAAATGGAGGACATCTCTTTATTGAGCATTTTCTCTCTCCTTTGTTTGAAGACAGCTTGCACAGAAGTTATACAATGCCCTTTCTTCATTGAGCATTAATTCTGATTACTTTGCCTGCAGATTGTACAACTTCCCCATAATTAATAGCTATCCCACACTTTATGGTGCATTTCCCCATCATCTTCCTTGCCACAAAAAGTCCAATTTTATTGGAAGTGGGCTTGTTTCTCAAAAGACAAGAAAAAAACTAATTGATTGATAATTTAAATTAATTAATTTAAATTAATGAATAAGGAGGTATAGGAAGATGGCACATTTTCTATTGCAAGTACTGCCAGGGTTGATACCTGTCTTTTCATACACCTTTTAAACACAAGCAAAAGTAGTTCCTTAGGATCATACTCTTAAAGACTATTCAGAAATTTCATGGGCTCTTTGTCTGCTGTGCTCCATTGTATGCTCAACATCATTCATTTGTTTAGTTACATTTTGTTATTTAAGAGTCATTGTTATCTTACAAAAGAATTATGAACTATAGGAAATTGCATGCATAATAAGTAGATACCAGAAGTCTAGAAGTTATAACCATTAGAGACTGCAAACTTGGGGAAAACTGAAGATACAAAACTCCTTTGATCCTACTACAAAGAAAAGGAGGTTCTCAGAACAAAAGCGACATTTCCTTCTCTTTTAATAAAAGCAGGAACAAACTGAACATAAGAAGAAGAACCAGGCTGAAGATCTATCCCTCTTTTAATTGAACCAAATATGAATGTTGTTTATTTGAAGTAAAAGGGAAATAAGATTTCTTTTTGGTTTTTTAATCTTCTGATTAAAAGAACAGCAAACCAGTTCAGATATCTAAGTCCTCAAAACTATGTTAAAAACTTGTTTTAACTCCACTTTTCATTTCATGTACAGTACCTAGATCAGAACAATCTTAAGATGTCTGTAATGTTTGGCGGATGACCTGGCCACAATTTCTCCATTAAATGAGATGTTTTGCAAGGCTCACATTAGATCAACATCACAGAACTTCTTGGGAAGAAATGGGAACTACCTCCCAACGGGTCCAAATTTGCAAGCATTTATCTGAGCCACTGGAGAGTCCAAATACAATTCTCAAGGTTGCTACAAGAAACAATTCAGACATTATTACTGACAAGCAGTGGCTATCCAACATTTCAGATAGGAATATTTGCCAGCCCTACAAGTCATGATGGATATATGCAACCTCCAGGATCAGTATGCCGCTGAATATTGGTGACTAGAGTGGGGGCAAAAACCTGGGAGGGAAAGAGCACCATGGTTTTCATGCCCTGCTGGTGACTTCCTAGAAAAATATGATTGGCCACTGCAGTCTTCCAGTACTGATAAGGATAGCACAGGGAAGGTGTAACAAGGTCTTAACCCCAAATGTCATCCCAGCTCTGCCTCCCATCTTCCGCATATTGCATGCTGATGCCTGAAAAGGAATGTCTACACATAAGCAGTTTCTTGTACATAGATATCCTGCATGATATGGGGTTCAGCACATGTCAGGCTTTGGAGAAATGGCTCCCCCCCTTTGGCCGTGCATCTGCAGAACAAAGCAATTAGAGTCCCTTACCAGTTTAAGAGTTTAATGATCACAGCAAAAGAACAACACAGCCATTCTCAGAGTGAAGGTGCTCCCAATTCAGCTTCCCTCCTACTTCCCCCGATTCATCTCCGTCACTTCCCCCTTCTTGCAACCTGATCTCGCAACCACTGAGTCTTCTTTGTAGCAACCTTATCAGCTCTCCTTGCCCTTGGAGAGAGAGACTAGACACTGTAGTGAAGGGGAGTCAGTTATCTCTCCCTCTTCTCCCTGTTCTGCTTCTCCTAGCTGTTCCCCACTCAGCTCTGCCCAACTGTTGTTTTCCAAACTATGTCCCTCTCCAAACAAATTATCTAAATCTATATCGCTCCACTGTTCCTGGGCAGCTTCAGGACCCTGGTCAGGAGCAGGAAGAGGGGGAGGTTCCCGCCATTCCTCTTCAGAGCTGTAATCCTCAGTCTGGTCTCTGACAGCTCACATGGAGCAATTACACACAATCCTCTTTTGCTTGATGTGTGTGTGTGGGGAGGGGAGCTGGCGAATGGGAGAGAATCCAGGTGATGTGATCCTGCTTCACCCTCCACACGTTATCCCTGTGTGCAGAAGATACACTTGAAATTATCTTGAGAAACAGAATTCTCAACAAGATCAGTCTTTCCCAATCTGGCACCCTCTGGATATTTTGAATGACAACTTTCATCAGCACCAGCCAGCATGTCAAGTGGTCAGAGATTATGCAAGTCGTAAGTCCAACAATATCTAAAGGGCACCAGGTTGAGGAAGCCCAGAGGAGATGGACCATTGGTTTGATCCAGCCCACCTCTCTTTAGGATCTCAGCAACCCCAAAACAAAGCAAAAATCTATAACAGGCATGTCATGATAGAGTATAACACACTTAGTGATAAAGCAGAGATAAAACAAATGGATAAATATCCCACTTAAAATGAAAATGCATTTCATTTCCAAGGGTGCCCATTTTTAATACAGCACCGATGACAAGAGCCAAATTCATGTTACAATAATGTAGTTTAAGGGGGGGGAAGCAAACCTCTGCCTCTCAGTTAATAGACTGTTGTCTAGGCTAATTCTCGTCACTTCAATAAATAATAAGTAAATCTGCTTTTTTTCCTTGTGCAGAGAAGAAAGCAGTACTATAAATCATCTTTATGATTACATTTTTATAGATCTGTTGTAAAGTTGGATCAATTGTATATGCTTGGAAAGCAGCCATAATTTACATTGGAATTTGGGAAACAAAATTAGATTGGTCTGAATGTATGTTTAAATATGTATTTGTAGCAATAAAGGCTTGCTATCTATGTTTTGTAACCAGACAATGACTAAACCAGAAGCCAACCAGAAGACCTGAAATGCTGCTGCTACGTTACTGATTGTACCCATAGTTTCCTACCCAAAATATTCCTTCACTGAAAACTGAACCCATCAACTTTGCTATAGCCAATGAAGTGAAACTCTGACACTCATCATCTCATACTGCCGCAGGGTGATTGAGAGAGGAAAATAAGGTGTGCCTTGACCCATAACCAGGTTCTCTAGCCCTTCTTATCTTGTCCTCCCCACTGTGGTTGCTATCTCATGAGGGGACCGAATGAAAGCACAATCCCTGGCCCTACATACCCCCTCCTATCACTGTTGTTGCTCCTATGACCCTTGGTGTGTTGAGAGCTAAACGTCTGTATCAGGGTACCTTCTCTACTCACATATTCTTGGGTGCTAAGATTGGCCCTCTGTTAGTTCCTTCACTTTCTAATTCAGTACTGTAAATTAAAGGGGCTGCTGTGATGTCATGTAAGAGCAACTATTGCTATATCAGCCTTTTTTAATCTACTAAGCAGGTCTACTTCCTGTCTCTGAAAATTTTAATATTATGCAGAATGTGCCTGGGATGCCATGATAGCATCCGTGATCCCAATGAGACTAATAAGGCCTCTGGCCTTAACACTGATAACTGTGCGTACAGGTTAATTTTACGGGTGGAGACACCTATGCGGTCCCTTTTTTCAGAGGGTAAAAAACAACAACTATAATGGTATTTCAAAGCAGAAAGGATACCTAACAAGACTATTGGTCAGATTTTATATAGTATCATAACTCAGTCCTACAGAGAGAATGAGAGCCACATATATTTTACTGAAGCAGCAAGTTGTTTAGACTTGAAGACTTTGATTCTTGCAGGTGCTTCTTCAGATACAGACATCTGCAAAAGCAAACCCAAACAGATTTTTGACATGCATATAGATTAGTTAATGAAGATGGAAGGTAGGCTTCACCACAAGGTATTTCCACTTGCTAAAACCAATGGGTTATGCTCTATCATTCAGAAAGAATGAAGTAACAAACGAAAACATGCAGCAACAGAAGAACTTCGGTTGGGTTCCTTTGGGAGAAAGGGCGGGATATAAATCAAATAAACAACAACTTTACAAATTGGCATTCCTCTATTTCTGGGTCTACTTGAACTTAACGGTGCACATTAGATAATAGACACGGCATGGCAGGCATGGCATTGGGGAGTAAGTTGCAAATCCTACCAAAGGCTGAGCTGATCAATCATAGAAAGCTTTTTCTATGAATAAAAGGCAGGTGGTGGTTTTGAAGGACCTTGTTAGAAATACGTTTTTGGACTGTTATGAATATCTCTCTCTCCCCCCCCCCCCCCGTTATGTTGTAGGTGAACAGATTGGCATTTCTGTTTAGCAGTGTTCCAGTACAAGAGGAATTATTCTTGACAACACAGTTACTTGCTTCTCTGTCTAGAGTATCTATAAACACTGCGGGATTCACCAAGTGAATTCTGTAGTTTTTTACACTCCACATGGCAGGTGGGAAACCATAAAAAAGAATAAAACTCAGGCATTGAAGATTTTCTACTCAGAAAAGCACACTTAAACTCGCCAGAGAGGTTGCAACAAAAACAGCGCTGTGAGTCAACCTTGCACTTCCCCCAGGGACAGGAAAAAAAAAAATCCTAATACAGCATTTCCTAATGCAGGAAAAAAAAAAGCCAGTCTCATCACAACAGGGAATGTTTTCTTCAAAGTCCCACAGAAGACCAGCTAAGCCTTATTTTCCATGCCTTGCATCCACCAAGGTCAGGATCTGCCAGCTGACTGTGCATACTCAAAAAGCAAAAAGACCCACAAGAGTGTTTCAGACTCCTGAGCAGCTAAGCTAGGTTTCAGTTATGAACACAGACCTGCTGTGCTATATACTGTACATCACATGGCTGTCACATTCACATATCCATTACCTGGTGTAGGACTAGCTCCTCCCACATGGTCTGGGGCTTGTGAAGTTACCTTCACAAGGTGGAAATGAGCTGGAAAGGTGAATTTATTGGCATGTGGTTAAAAGAAAGTGCCTGGGGCAGGAATGTTGAGGACCAGGTACAGCAGGTAGCAATGTGCCAGGCCAACAGGAGCCCAGCTCCGAGGTTTCATTACAATAAAAATAAAAATAAATATCTAGTCCTCCTTTCTATGTTATTTCTGTGAGATGAGCCAGCCTGGCCACTTCTGCCTTTCAGTGTTTTTAGCCAATGAGTGAAGTCAGAATGATTGACAAGTGAGCTGTTTTAACTCCAAGTGATAGTAATCCCTGGAGTCTTATAAAGAAGTGCTGTTTCTCCTTCCCCATTAGTGTGTTTTTCTAGCAACTGTTTCATTTTCTAGTCCTTGGAATCTTCCATGGTGTGCCCTTCCTTTTTTCCTAGCAGCCATGGGAGCAGGGATGACAAATGTGCTTTTATAAAAGCTTGAAGAAATGGGGATTGACGCTGCACGCATGAGAGGCCAGGTCTATGAAAATGGAGCCAACATGAGAGGGAAGAACAGTGAATGGGAGTTAAATCCCCAAGCAGTTTTTGGCCCACAAAGCTCCCATTCAATGAATGACATGGTGTGTGATGCTGCTTCTGCTTGTACAGAGAACTTTTTGAATTCATTCAAAGAAACTATGCCTTTTTGCCACATCCACACACCCATGGCAAGTTCTAAAGCACCATCTTGGAAAACCCCATGTTATACTGAAACCACCGAGTGCTACATGATGGGAAAGTCATGTGTTGTCAGGGACTGGACTAAACAGGAGGAATGGGAAATGAACCCTCAGTCTGATTGGCTCCTCTCAGAAAAGGAGGAGGAGGGGGGAAGTTTCCCCCCCCCGTCTCAGTTTCAGGAGGAGAGGGAGACAGGGATGATGTACAGCTGAATGAGGAACTGTCTAATTATGAGACAGTGGGTGATAAGGAGGGGGAAGTTAGAGAGCAGATAGCAGAGACCTACCTGGAGAGTATGGGAGACCCTCCTAGTCCAAGGGCTCGCCGGTCCCTCCGCACTCAAGAACAGAGAGTACGGAGGGATGTGACTCCTGTGACTTCCTGTAGGTTTCCAGGATGTTGTGGGAGATGGAAGAGGAGGGACTCAGAGCAGCCAACATCTCCTATACGCGGAGACATGGATCTTTTGTCTTGCAACCAGATGACTGAATAAAGAGCCATAAAATACAAACTGTTTGTTCTTTTTGCCTCTGAGGCTGCCGAGGGAGGAGAAGATACTCCATCCCTGACATGTGGAGGCAGTAAAGGCTATCCAGCACCAGACTGAAGAAGTGGGTGGTGCTGCAATTGCAATTATGGAGCAACTCTGGGCAGAGGACAGGTAGAAGTTGAAGGAATTGCCTAAAAAAACCAAAATGAAAATTTAAATTCCTGTGTGGCATGATGTACTATTTAAACTCCCAAGAGATTGGTTTTGCTGTTTCTTGGAGCCATGACACAACTGGACAAAGCAAAATCCTTCTTCAAGGATGATCCCCACCTGTACAAGCCAAGAGGTTTCAATATAAAAAAGGCTGCTTGATTATGAGGCACAAGATGATCTCACCACAGACCAACAAACAACATTTCAAAGTTGAGTTTTCTAACC
The DNA here is from genome assembly GCF_009819535.1 of Lacerta agilis. Classification (NCBI taxonomy): domain Eukaryota; kingdom Metazoa; phylum Chordata; class Lepidosauria; order Squamata; family Lacertidae; genus Lacerta; species Lacerta agilis. The sequence continues at coordinate 48,209,790 of NC_046320.1, forward strand.
AAGTTCTAGACTTCTCACAATCCAGTGAGAAGAAGAATGCTTCTTGCAGCTCAAAGAAAACAGCAATATATTTGGAGTGCTACAATACTGCAATAAAAAACACTAATAAAAACTGCATCTGAAGACCTGTATCAACACTGCAATAAGCTAGAGAAAGCATTGACACATGGCAAATTACGTGACATAGATGCAGCTGACTTGTGTGCTGAACTGAAAGCGTTCTCCAGATATATAACCTGAAAACTCGTCTCCAAAGGTTGCCTCTATATCTGCACAAATAGGTCTAATGGACTTTCAAATGTCTTTGTTGCCCTGTGCGTACTTCTGTCTTAAGAAGTATATGTCTTAAGGGCTGTCATATTTTACCTGGGGTGTGTGTAATTTGCATGAAAACAGCATAGGAAAAAGTAGTCCTTTTGTGAGCATGACAGTAGCCATGAGCCAGTGTGGTGTAGTGGTTAAGAGCAGTAGACTCGTAATCTGGTGAACCAGGTTTGTGTCTCCGCTCCTCCACATGCAGCTGCTGGGTGACCTTGGGCTAGTCACACTTCTTTGAAGTCTCTCAGCCCCACTCACCTCACAGAGTGTTTGTTGTGGGGGAGGAAGGGGAAGGAGAATGTTAGCTGCTTTGAGACTCCTTTGGGTGGTGATAAAGTGGGATATCAAATCCAAACTCTTCTTGTCTTCTTCTTCTTAACCCATCTCCCTCATGTGTATGCTCTCTCTCTCTCTCTCTCTCTCTCTCTCTCTCTCTCTCTCTTATGTTTTATAGATCACTGTTCATCAGATTTTCTTAGGAACCAGTCCTGTGACCATCTTTTCTCAGAGACTTGCTTGGCCACTTACCACCTGATGAATGTTCAATGTCCTAGTCAGGTTGCATGTGGGGGAGGGGATTGTATTTTCTGCTTTGCCTTTGGAAACAAAATGTCTTGGGCTGGCCCCAGTCCCCCCCTCACATGATAACTTAATCCTTTCAACAGAGCCCAAATATGACTTTTGTTAAAACAATATCTAATTTCCCTGGGAGCAACCAGAGATTGTTACAGAAGGCTGCTTTTTCACCAGCACCAAATCAACGGAGAGCTGAAAATATAGTTTCCTAATGCTCGAGAAAAAAAGAGAGAAAATAAGAATCTCACATTTCCTCCGTGATTTTATCATACTATCATCCTATATAAAAAGAGGCAGCCCAAATCCCCAATATAAAAAATGAGACTGAAGATTGCCCCAAGACACGTTTAGTAGGAAATCTCTTATAAGTCACTGTATCATACTACTTTCATCATTAATTCATCACTGCTGAAGGGTTTTAGTTCCATTATATCAAATGCACATTGCATCAGAAGTCTGCTGGGGGGGGGGGGGGGAGACTCTCTTTGACCAAAATGGATATTCACCATTGTACATAGAATATTAAAGGAATATAGGAGTAGAAATGCTTCTAAATTCTGTTTTCCTTCCTGCTCCCCTTTCAACAGGAGTACTGTAGGTTGACTAAAGGACAAACTCATCATTCATAATACTATCATTTTTTATTTATTTAAATGTGCTTGTTTTAAAATGTGTCAAATGTTTCAAGATGGTGTTTTATTTATTTATTTTTGTTTGTTTAAAGTATTTTAAATACATTTTTGTTATATTATGTTTTTTTTCCAGCAATGTGCTCCTTTGGGATGAAGGGTGATTTGTTGTTGTTGTTGTTGTTTACAATTATGGGTGCGATTAATGCCACAAATGTCTATTGTAGTATTTCTCACAAATTTTATAATGAAATAGACTAATGACTTCTGTAAAAAAATGTGTTTCCCAAATCTTGACACGTCACTATGCCGATCTAGTTTTAATTAGTGGTGCCTTCATAACCCTGAACATTTGTTTGTTTAAATATTTTACTATAAGGTTAAATGCTTTTGATGCTGTGTCAGAAAGGCAGTATATAAATCTGATTTGCCTGACACAAAAAGCTTACAGTGTTGGTGCCAGATAAGCCTTCATGTGACAGAAATTTTATGGACAGGACACCACAACTAAGAAGGCTGTCTCTTTGCTTCAGATGGAAGAGATGCCTAAAGGAGATCCTATGATTATAAGCTCAGTTTATGGACAGATTATAACAGGTATTCCTTCAAGTACTTGTGTCCTAACACAGAGAAAGCTTTAAATGTTGGCATGATGTATTTCCACCAAGCAGTCCCAGTCAAACAGGGTAATTTTGAACTAACTGCAAATTCCAGGCCTATTGAGGTCTGGTTTTTGGACCTGAATAAATTAAAGTAGTCATTACCTCAGTGCATGCTCAGCTCAAAATACAGTTCACAATTACTGTTTTATCAACATAGCCCATACAAAATTTTATGTAGGGTAGTGTTGATGGCATGTAATTCATTTGTTTGATTGATTGATTTCTATACCACCTTTCATCTGAGGAGCACAGGGTGGTTCACTTTACTTGGCTACAGTATCTCTGCAAAATATCATCTTCTGTCAAAACATTTAAATACATTTTGCTCATATTTAATTCCTCTGCAAAATCTGGTGCTTTATTGGAAAATGGTCCATGTCCTTTTAAGGAAAAGGAACTAAACAGGTGTGGCAAAATTGCCTTCTTTTCTTCAGTAAAAAAACAGTAATATGGCAAGTCTGTTGGGACAAGGTAACAAGATCAAAGAGCATAGACAGGTAAGCTGTCTTAGCATCACTGCAGGGCAACTCAGAATTTGGTTTTCAAGTATGATGGAAGATGAAGAATTTCTATTCCTGTGGCCACACATTTATTAAATGTGGATATTGTGTCTATTCTTAAACAAGATGATGTCTGAGGAAACACCATTGTTGTTCCTAGCTGGAAGTGACGATCAAGTTCTGTTGAGAATTGTGAAGTTCTAGGAGAAGTAAATGTTCTTTTCTAAAATATAAAAGCAAAGCTTGTGAGTTTTAATGTTTTCCTATCAATAATTTTGAAAAGCATGGAAAGAATGAACATGTTGTTTTCTTGTATCTGACAACATACAACCAGTGACCAAAACATGGTACAGTAGTTTTTCCCCCCCTACTATTTACCTCTATGTGAAATAGTGTCATCTTTGTGCAGTGCAATAAAATGTATATGTACTCAGATGTAATTCTTACTGAATTCAGTGGAACTGACTCCCAGGTAAGTGGATTTTATGTAGACTTCAAAGTATGCACTTAGAAGTCCCATTGAACATCTTAGGAATAGACATGTATAGGATTGTAGTTTATTTCTTACTTTCCGGTCACACAGCTGAAAGCTGTACAGGCAAACAGGTCAGTCAGTAAAAAAAAGTTAGCAAACATTTTTGAAAAATTACTTATAAGCCTTCAATGTGCCACTGTATTGGAAAATGTTGCATCCATACTATATTCAGGTGTACATTTTTGCAAAGATATCAGGCATGGGAAATGTTCATGAAAGATATCCTATGCGTATAAAACATAGCCTGGAAATCATTCTGTTCGGTGCAAGTTTATCAGTTCAAATATTAGATTTATAAAAAATTCAGAGTACCATATTGCCCTGACTTCAGAATAGCAAGAACGTAAAGAAGATTAAATATTTAAAAGGATAACAGAAACCATCACTGTTGCATTAGATGGGAAGCACATCAGAAATTATCAAAAAAGGCGAGATAAGAAAAAGTTAGAGAATATACTGAAGATATAAACTCCCACTTTCCGAGCCCTTGGCTGCCTACCAATGTATATTGAAGTTGTATGTTTAGTCTAGGACTTGGCAAATAAGTATATCTTTATTTTCATAACTTCTAAAGTCCAAGGAAGTTATGCAAGTACAGTAAACCCAAGGCCACAAAATTCTGCAACACATCTGCTAATAACATGGCCAGGAAACAACAAAATATCTGTGGATGTGGTTTACTTAAGAAATTCTTAAAGAAAATGCTTGGCTGATGAAGCAGATCCTTTCTTATGAGAAAGTTTACAATGAAACATAAAGCTCCTATCCACCCATTTCAACAGAGAAGTCCGTTCTCTTTGCAAATGTCTTTACACCCACAGAGCTGTCACTCTGTTTAAATGTTGGATGGAAACTAGACCTTTCAGTTTCACAAACTTATATTCCTTTCTTCCCTATGCCTTTTTATTTTATTGGGAGCTTGAAAGAGAAATGTAACCATTTATAATTGACACTCTGATTTTGCCTGTGTCCTTCAATCCCGGATGTGGACCCAAAGCTTTCAGAGCAGGACAATTTTCTTTGAGCCCTGTGGGAGAGGCACACTTCACTTTGGACAGAGCCCAAATTGCTGCAGAACAGCCTACTTCGGGTCTCAGTTCAGGTTTCATCTGATATGTTCAGGTTTCATCTGATATGTAATCACAACTTATATAATATAATTCTCATCAACATAAAACATCAGGTCTCTGAAAGTCACTGCTGATTATAAATAGAAACAAATAGCAGAAACTGCTTTGTTTTGTGAAGTTGACTACATAAGTTTATGAGCGCTGTTCCGCAAGTATATATTTATTTGTATGATGGATGTTTATGAAATACATCTACTTTCCATAGCTGCGCTGAAGAAGTTCTTACGAAACAGTGGATTATATCCGGAAACACTGTACATCTTCGACAGTCCGTTGACTACTTCACCTACATTGGAACTTCATAAAACAAAGCTTTTCAGCTTGTTTCTTATTGGGTGACTTTCTGCTGTTTGTTTCTATTTATAATCAGCAGTGACTTTCAGAGACGTGATAGATTTCTGTTTTATGTTGATGAGAATTATATAAGCTGTGATTACATATTGTATGGTGCAACACAGGGGTTTGGTTTGATATTTGCAGGTTTCATCTGAAGCAGGTACACACTCAGGACTAGACGGTTCTCTTGTAAGTGAGATATAAGGTGCCTGGAAAACTTCAATAGAAAAGAGCTTGCAAAATTGTTAAATGTACATTAGGTTTCAGCATGGGAAGCACGTAGCAGCTTAGCAGTATATAGTTGCTGTCCTCAAAATATATTATTTTAATAAGCAGGCACTGTAAGTAATACTACATATATATTTGACACAATTCCCATATACATAGCAAGCACACTTCACTGTTTTGATATACTATTTAATAAATGCTCATATTTTATGTAAAACCTTTACTTGTGAAGGGGGGTAAATCCCATCATCTCATTCTGGTATAGAGTTCAAAGAACATTATTCTGCCTAAAAATATTTGAAGAGCATCAATTAATATGCCCGAGGTGGGCTGATCTGTAACTGCCATTCTTTTAAAGGACTACAAAGGACTGGACCTAACATGTATATTTTTAACAATGTTATAATTAGTGATGGTGTACGAGTGATCTACTCTGAGAACTCTTTTTCTGTTGAGAAGTGGATTATAAATCCTCAAATAAAGAAGTCTCAAATAAACACAGCACGAAGAGTTTCTTTCTATTGTGCCACACCAAAGATTTCATCTATATATGTATAGTAGGGACAGGGAACCTGTGGTCCTCCAGATGTTGTTGAACTCCAGTGATCAAGAATGATATGAGTTATACTCCAACATCTGGAGCAGTTTCCCCATTCCTATTGAGTCTCAGCATAGGTTATAAACCCACTGGTCAGTTTAAATTGCAGACCGCCCTTGCTTCTTTCGCACCAGATGGAGCAATCATGAATAACATTTCCAAAGGCACATGTCAAGTGACATCACTGTTCCCCATCAACCCTGCAAGATAGTGCAACTGATTTAGCAGTAGGCAACACCTGGAAGTACTTGACTAGAGTGTGCACTTGTACAATTGGTATCAAACACTTCACAGACACAGATAAGTTCACTGTAAAGGAACTCCAAATAATGTCAAGTTGCGGCATAAGACTGAAAGAAAGGAAATGCAAAACTGAGCAATTTCTAACTACAAGTAGCCACAAGACTGTGCTGGATATAAAGTGCTGCTATGAAATCAATGCAGCTATCAAATTATGAAAGAACACTTCCTGACAACAGGGAGCATGGACATGTGGAGATATATACACAAATACATATTCACACTACAGTGTTCTGCATACTTACTATGAGGTAAGCTCCAGTGCGTAAAATGAGTCTTACTCCCAGATATGTGTGCACAGGATTGCAGCTTAAATATGGTCAAAAACTAGGCATTTTATTTATCTATTTGCATTTTTGCATACCATTTTCCTGCCAAAGTACTAAATCCAATCCAATCCTGGCTTACCTGAGAGCAACTCCCACTGAATTCTTACTTCTGACTCAGAATACATGCCAAGGACTGCACTATTAAGGTGATTTCTTTTTTTTACAAGACTAGTACATAAAGGTTAATGCAAAACCTTCATGGAGTTAAAGCACCAGCTGTTTTGCTAAACGAAAAGCAGGATTCTCAACTCAGCTTTCTGTAGGCATCCATTTGTTTACCATTGTTGCAGAAGAATATTCTGTTCAGAAAGGTCAGTTGCCATGGGCAAACATAAATGAAAGTCTCAAAGGACCATGAATCAGTGTTGACATTCTGCTCCATGTGTTGATGAAAACTTTGCCATTGCCACTTATACCACCAGGGGAAGAAAAAAACAAGACATGATTTGGGTTTTGAGGTACATGGCTGCACTTATTAGCGCAAAACAACATCTGGTGAATAAAATCAAGTGAAGGGTCATAAAGAGTGGGAGCAGCTGCATTCTGACTTTGCTGAGAATGGAGGTGTGGAAACATTTCTGGCAGAGGAGCTAACCCTGCAATAGCCATAACAGATTATCCAGATAATTGATTGCCATCACCCCAGCAATCCTTAGGTGTCCAGTTGTGAAGAATAAAGGGCAAGATATTCTACCCTATTCTGGGTGGTGGCTTTTAGTAAATCTCTGCAGTGGTACGTTTTATGCATGCATTTCTTATGAACAAGATGTGGACATGTTTAAAACAGTCATACACAACTGGTGACCCAACATGTCCAATGAAGCTCATCAACCAGCATGGTAGTCCTCATGTTGTGTGTATAGGATTGCTTTATTTTCCTGGAAATGCAAAAACAAAAACAAACAAACAAACAAACAAACAACAACAACAGAGAGATTGTCATGTGTGGAAGCCAGAGTTTAAGGCTTTGGCTGGAAAGGTTACAGAATGTCGAGGTCTGCTCTGGGATTAGCTTGGTGTATTCCATGTTTTTCTTGACTTGTCCAACATAATGGGTTGTATCCAGAGTTGTGTTTAGCAGCATTCAGTTTGTCCTGAAAATCTACTCTGCAGGGCTGGGGGGACCAGTGGGGGAAATAGAGAATCAACAAAAAATGTCTTCCTATTTCCTTACTCCAGAGAAGAGCTTCTGCAGGATCTTTGTGCCTTCTGTGACTAGATCTATTCAGTTCATGATGCTAATTTGGAAAAGCCTTTCTGTTCCTTAAAAACATACTGTGGAAATGTCCTTATGTCACCGGGAGGAACAATGAAAATTACATTTGCCAGAAAAGCACTTCCTTCTAAATATTTTGCCATTTTCCAGCCCCATCTACTATAAATCAACTTTCTTACTGAAACTGACAGCATGGCTTCAAACTGGAAGATTAGCAACAGCACAAAAGTATGTCGTTTAAGCATTATCTTAATAGGAGCAGACTTTCACGGGTAAACATTCATTTAAATTGGGGATTTAAGTGTATGAAAATTTTAAGCATAATTAAGAGTATGTAATGATTCCTTCTGTAAATAGTAATTGATTACACTGAGGATTATAAACTCCCCTGATTAGTGATGAATAATGCAAATATGCAAAATAAAATACATTTATTAATACTGAACCAAATATATTTTGAAGGAAATGACATGCAAATTCCCACCAAATAATGTTTACTGTTGGAAAAAAAAATTAGAGCTGAAACCTTGTACATATTTACATGGAAGTAACACACTGAAATCAGTGACACTTCTGAATAGACATGCATTGTACCAGACTGACTCCACAATTCTTTATTCAAGAAAACTTCCATTGCCACTACCACTAAAAGAAAAATCTGAACAAGACTTTGCTATAATATGTAAATGATACTGAACAGAAATTGAAATTATACTTCACTTTGGGGAAAATTGCTTCACCTAGGATAAAATATTAAGAGCAGCATGCCACAATGTAATTTAAACCTTGAGAATGGTTATGGATGCAATACATAAATGGGTGCAATTAGAGGTGCATTTATATTACTAATGTGTTTCTAATATTGAAGGAATAAACCAAAGCAATACAACCATCTGCAAGATACAATGACAGCTAAAACTGATTAATCCATAACTGAAATCTCCGTTCTCATCTTCCACACCACTCAGGAAGTCAATATCCTAAACAAGTAATACTTTCAACTCGTTTTACTTCTGCCCATTCTCAGTTAAATAAATAGAAGCATAAAATAGGTAGACCTGGTGTTAGAACACAGCTTCATCAGGCAGCTGACAGGACTCCAGTGCTATAGCAGGGCCCACTACCAGTGACACTTGCCCTGAGCCCTTCAACCACTGCAAGGTACTTGTATCTTGCAAGTTGCCACTTTCCAAAATGTAGCATTGCTTCCTGACAGCAGTCATCTTCCATCCCACCAAGCTGCAAACTGTTCATTAGCTATATTTTGCCTTGGCAGGTGCTGGACAATCCTGTGCTTTTGTACTCCTCAAAAAGCAGTTAAGCCCAGGAAGGGTTAGATCTTAACAGAAGTATAATGTTTAGATCAAGGGAAATAATAGTACCTCTCCATTCTGCCTTGATCAGACCACACCTGGAGTTCTGTGTCCAGTTCTAGGCACCACAATTTAAGAAAGATATTGACAAACTGGAGCGTGTGCAGAGCACGGCAACCAAGATGATCAGGGGTCTGGAAACCAACCATTATGAGGAACATTTGAGGGAACTGGATATGTTTAACCAGGATAAGAGGAGACTGAGAGGAGATATGATAGCCATCTTCAAATATCTAAAGGGCTATCACATGGAAGATGGAGCAAGCTTGATTTCTCTTGCTCCAGAGGTTAGGACCCAAACCAAAGAACTTTCTGGTGGTAAGAGCAGTTTGAAAGTGGAATGGAATCCCTCAGAAGGTGATGGATTCTCCTTCCTTGGAGGTTTATAAACAGAGGTTCAGTGGTCATCTGTCATGTAGGCTTTAGTTGAGAATGCTACATTGCAGAAGGATTGCAGCAGCCTTTGGCTATAAGCAATAAACTTGACTGACTGACGGACTGACTGACATTGCAGAAGGTTGAACTAGATGACCCTCGATGTCTCTTCCAATTCTACAATGCTATTCTTCCATGGTCAGCCACTATACATGGCACATAGACAACATTAAGCTTGTGTTCTGGAAGTGTTGCCCTCTAAAACCTCCTTGGGCTTTCTAGCAGTAAAGTCAAACTCTGTAAGCACCGCTCTGTGGTTAACACAAATGCATCCTATTAAATAGATCATAAATGCATTCCAAACAATAAAGCAATAAAACGCCAGAATTGTGACCTTTTTGGAAGATAGGTTCTCTGCATCCAACTACGTAGGTGATTTCCAGGAGTGCAAAATAGTTTCCAAAGCTCCATGTGCTCATTCACAGCACCCCTAGAGATCAGCTAATAAAACTAAACGCAGTATTATTATTTTAATTGTTAATGCTGGCCTAACTCCCTATGTATATAATTTCATGTGATACACATTATCATATATTATTGACCATTATAGTCATTGTTTGTTTAATAAAGCAAAATTTAATAAGTCTATAGAGGAACAAGCTAGGCTAGTACCCGGGGGCTGCCAATTATGCCTACTGTATGTCTGCATTACTTTGGCCTCTGACCATGTCTTATGATCCCACGGGGATATTACTGATGTGCACTTTGTTGCTTTAAGAGAAAATGAAGGCACTTCATTTCAGTCAACTAGTTTGCCAAAACAAATGATTCTTTAAATAAAACAGCCACTTGGCTTTGTAAACTCCAATCTCTTGAAGTCTGTCTGTGGCTTAATATAATCAAAATGATGCTGGGTAATGGATGTGATAAGTAATATGTGCAGCATTAGCCGTAGTAGGAATGGTTCTGGAATTCTCCTCTTCCAAATTTCTCCCTTATTTTCTTGATAACTTTTTTGGACTTGCTGAATGATTTGCAAAGTAGAACCAAGGCATTAGGTAGTCTCAATTTTCCATCAACAATAATGATCTGAATATTGTAGAAAACGTTGTGCATGTGAAATCTCCCATAGCTGTCCACCTATTTTATGTGTCTCAGGGTATGGTCTGAAGGCACCATGAAGCCACCAACTTGCTTAAGCTAAGCAGGTCAGGGTCTGGTCAGTCTCTGAATGGGTGATCTCCTATAACTTCCTTGCTCATGTCTGAGTGGACATGTATACAATGTCATTGTAATTCTCTAAAATATAGTTTCATCTGTAGAAAATCTGTTGTAAACATAAAGTGATTCTCAGCACTTCATCCTGGAGATAATAGGGATTTTCAACTGACCCTCTCCATATGCACATCCAACACGTGGAGAAGGAACAGGACTACCAATCTCATCTTTACCTCCAACATCTTGTGCCTTGCTGACTCTGCCTTGACACCTGCATATTCAGTACATCATCTGAAAATGGCACATGATTTCACAGAGAGCCTTTGCACATACAGCTTATGCACATACTGCAGGTTCCCCTTCCAAATATCATAATAAATATGGATATGTTGAATGTGGTACCAGCATGATGTTGAGATGAGGCAAGGGGCACAGTCCCACTTCCTCTCCATGCACAGATGTTTATGTTGGCATTGCCCACATAAGCCTGAGGAGCAACCTCGAAGGCAGTAGAGAGGTTCTTGGAGATCACAAGAGATGCAAGTAATCCTAGTCAATGAGAAATCCTAGTCAAGACACTCAAAGAATGGGTGAGAGCATAAATATTATAAGGGACGTAAGAGACTTATCAAATTTCCTGACCATGGGATGACTTCTAAGTGATTTCATTTCATTTTTGGCTTGTGTTTAGAAATATATTCATAATTTTGGTAGAGTTGTAAATTGACAGTTTTGCTCACTGATTCCCGGATTTTCAAGGAAATGTGCCTTGTTCCATTATTTGTCCTCACAATAGAGGACAATGATGTTCCTAAAGGATTTACCCTTGGAAAACAGATTAGGAGGCCCAAATGTTTGCAGACTGAAAATCAATGTGCATAAAGCAAGAAAAATGCATGATGCAATCATCAAGACAGTTTGCTCAGCTAGTGAACTTGGGAAACTAGGTCGCTGTACAATTGCTAACTAAGTGGGCAATCTTCAGTATGATCAATTCTCAATATATCATACACGATGTACCACTCAGCACAGAGACACAGTCACCTAATATTAACTTCAGTGCCCTCAAAAGAAAAGTGTTGAGATTGAAAGCAGGCCTTGTTACCAGTATCTTGCTTAATTGGGGGGGGGGGGTTAGCATTAGCTGATTAACATCAATACTATCTTTCTTATTTGGGTAATTAGCAAAAAACAAAAATAGAAACCCACAATGAGATAGAGATGATGGTACTCAGTCAAAGTACTGTCCATGGCAGCATTATGAAGTGTTTATGTCCCAGAAAAGTAGATGAGTAGATTTTCAATGCAGCTAGATTTAGAAACGTTGACAGGGGCTCACTTTACCCTTCTACTTGTCAAAATTGTGGTTCAAACAGGGACTGTTTTTGTTACAACCCTCCCATTTGTGAATTAAAAGCATATTTCCTTGTAGAAATACACTGACTGGGGCTTTTATGAGGTAAATACATTTATTTTTTTGTCCTAGCTTACCCTGAGACATTAGACTGTTATTACTAAATTCCTGTTTCCATCTGTTTTTTATAAAATTGTTTTACCGGTTTTTGTTTTTATTATATTGTACCTCTATTTTTATTATACTGTCTTTATTTGTATACCATATAGAGATTTTAAAATACTGAGCAGTTCAGAAACATTTTTAAATAAAGTAAAAATACATATGAGGGTATCCTGCCTAGTCCACAGCAGCAAAATAATAACCACAGATCAGAGGAATGGGGATGGGGATGAGAAAAGGGGAAGGAGTACGGTATGGCTATAGTAGGACAAAATGAGAAGCTGGCTCCTGCAGTGATGTACAGTACTGGAGCATTTTGAAAGAGAAAAGTGTGGACAGCCTCATGAGATGAATTAGGATCCCTTCTGGGCCTAATTCAACCCATGAGCTGGAAACCATCTGTTACTGTAGCAGATACTACAAGGAAAGAAAGGACACTCATAGCATTTTTCAGCTACATGCCTACTGGAACATCTAATTCTGACCACAATCTTATTGGCATTCAAGATCTGATGAATTTTGCATCCCTAAAGATTTTCAGTAGACAAAATAAATAGAAAATCCTCCCAATGAGCTAACCCCCACCCACCCAACAACCTCACACTTCGACAAAACCACAACTCATGATACAAAGAGAATTACCCTGTACTTTAGTGCATGGATCTCTAATATAAGGGTGTCTCTAACATAAGGTTCTCAAACAATGCCGTCTACGCTGAACAGGAAGAAATCTAATCAAGCCCAAATCTCAATAATAACTCAATTTGCACGAAACTCTGCTATAGCAAATAATTTCATTTTGTCTGTAGCTTATTCTGGATATTCTCCCACCCCGAGCTAATTCAATTGTTGAAGCAGAAAATTCTGTATTTCTTCAGTGGGGCTTATAAAAAAGTACTCCCAAGCAAATATTTTTTATTAAGAAGCCCAAAATATTGTTGAAACATGAATTTGCCCAATTTAAACAACAACAACACATGTTCTTTAAACAAAGTATTCTAAAACTCTCTATATATTTACAAGATCTATGAATTTTAATTATCATTTAGCTGCTATGGCAATAAATATATATGACATTTTTAAAGCGTTCTCCAAAGTCATATTTTTTTATAAAAGGAGGACAGGAAATTCTGAGAAAATTGATCTCTTTGAGGGCATTCAAATAATTGTAATAAAGCACTTTGATTAAAACCAAAGCCCTCACAGAACATATTTTAAACAAAAAATTGTTTGTATGAAATAATTTTAAAAAGGAACTCTCAGTGATTTGTGTTGTCACTTGAGCATTACCTAAGCACAACAAGCTATGTGAATAACTTGCCATTAAGCTTTCATCCTCTGCTAGTGACATGGAATTGTATCTATTTCACACTTATTTTATCTCAGTGACACAAGGACAGAAAGAAAGGAGAAGGAATTACACATTTAGTATTTGAAACTTTGAATCCCACTTCAAATATATCATTTCAGTGCTTTTTATTTTTTTTAAATTTCCACTGTCCCAGACAAGAAAAGGTCTGTATTTAAAACCAGCTGAGTCAGCTTCATGTTTTTTTAAGCCCCTTTGGTTAAGAGCTCTACTAATTCTCTGCCTCCTATTGTGGCTTTAAAGACTTAAAAAAAGAAAAGGAAAAGAACACCTGAGTGATTAGGCCAGAGTCTGTTACTGGCCCTCTAATAATTAAAAAAGAAACAAGCATTAGTTTAATGGAATGCTGAAGGAATTTAATGGCATTGCGCTCTTTGATAATGGAACAATTATACAGAAGGATCAATATTTTCCTCAGAGAAGTACTGAGGGAATCTTTTATTACAGCATAATTTTATTTTGAGATTCAATTCTTACTCTCTTCTTCGCATGATAAGGGAGGCAAAAATTAGAATGAAGCAATGACTATTCATTCTTTGTCTATTAAAAAAGGACAAAATTGCTACAAATAAGTTAGGATTAAACAACGCATGACTTTTGAAGCATGTTTTTGAATCATGTGCTTGCCACTGGTAATGTCTCTTCATTAAAAAAAAAACAACTTAAAAAGTTGTGGGAAAGGATGCAGCTTGTATTGGGGCAATGACACAAGGGATAGCAAACTTACCGGTACACCCTGCACTGACAGCAACCCAGCATGCAAAGGTACAATTTGTCATCATGTTAAAATGAAAACAATGTGAAGGAAAAGTGTTAACCACCATATCTAGTTCAGAAACCCTGTGGCTGCCTTATGTAAACAGCCTAACAGTGCAATCCTATGAGAAATGTCCTAGGCTAAAGTTATGCCTAGTTTGATCCTTATGCAGTATAGACAGTTGAATAGAAACATCTCACACTTTTTTTTGGCCTTGTTGGCTAAAGGAAAGAATTAATATGCATTCACTGGTGTTTTTATTTACAGGGAGGTCAGGAGTCACGAGCAGAATTTAGTTCTCTTGCAGAAAACATACATGTCCACTGACAAGTGGAAATGTTTGCTTGAATCCCGTGGCTACAGTCTGTTAAGTAATGCACCACACTCCCATGGTAGTTCCATAGAAAATGTTAGGTGCCCTCGTTCCCCTCACCCTCATTACAAAAGCTGAGGAGAAATCCAAACGGGTTTCCTTTCAACTCTCTCTTCTCTCTCTCTCTCTCTCTCTGTGTGTGTGTGTGTGTGTGTGTGTGTGTACATATATATATATTTCTATACTTTCAGCACTTTTTAATACAACTGAGGGATTTGTCTCATTTTTTTTGCTAATCCTGAATGGATGAACCTGTAAAATATTAAGCTGCTTGGGCTACTTTACAAATAGTACAGCTTAACAGTGCAATCGTATGGCAACCATTTCAATATTTCAAAATATTCCAATGTTGTTTCCCACAGGAGGCAGTGATGGCCACCAACTTGGAAGGCTTTAGGATTAGACCTCTTCATGGAGGACAAGGCTATCATCAGCTATTAGCCACGACGGCTATGTTCTGCCTCCACTGTCAGAGGCATCATGGCTCAGAATACTAGTTCCTGGGGATCACAGTAACTTCTGTTGCACTCATGTCGTGCTTGTGGGCTTCTCATAGGCATCTGGTTGGCCACTGCGAGAACGGAATCCAGGACTAGGTGGGTCACTGGCCTGATTCAACAAGCTCAATCTATGTTCTAAATTATTTAAAAAGGATGATTTTCTAAATGTTCATTAGTATTTTCCTACTTTTTCATTAATGCCAAAATGGCACGGGACTTTCTGCTGAACTGTATGATGGGTACCCTGTCTTCTGGCATAAAACTTCTTCTTTAATCTACAGAGAAACAGTGTGACCTTGTTTGACATATCACATTAAAACATTGTTTAACTGCTTAGGAGCTTGTATAACAACTTAGTGCAAAAAGCATGTGTATGACTACAGCTTTCTTTAAATTAAACATACTGAATTCCTTTGCCCTTTTCCAGAGTCTGCTTTTATCAGTGCTCAGCAGTAAAGCACACGTCTTACATGCGAAATTCCCCAGGTTCAATCCCTGGCATCTTCAGGAAGGGCTAGAGACAATCCTGGCAACTAGTGTAGAAAATCCTGAACAAGATAGACTAATGGTGTGGCTCAGTATAAGGTAGCTTTGTATGATCCTAAAATTTTCACACCCCTACAAACGTATAAAGAGAAATATTAATCACATCAGGTGATATGAGCAGTGAGCCATATGACTGGATTGCCCCAAGTAAATTCAATTTTAAGTGGTCTCCATGTGTCAGGTAAGAAGTAGAAGCCATCCCTTTAGTTACCAACAGGGCTTAGGTGTTGATATCTACATACAGTATAGCTGCAAGCTGTGTACAAGGCACAAAGTATTGGAAAAGGGAGAATTACAAATGAGATCATCAACAGAGGCTTTGTTGCAGATGCCTCCACCTTCAGAAGCTAGGTGGGTAGTGAATGGTGACACGGCCTTCATGGCTGTGGCACCCCAACTTTGGCAGGCCTTCCCCAGACATATTGTCTTGGTACACTTATTAGTTTGTTTCAGGCACCAAGTGATGCCTCTTTTCTTATCAGCTGCTTGAAGAGAAAACAGTTGTATGTATGCTGTTACAGTTCATCTGCTCCCACTGCTTTTATCTGTTTTAGTTGCTTTTAATCAAGTGTTTTGTTGTCAGTTTGCTTTTGGTTCTTTGTAAACTGCTTTATGCCGAAAGGATTTCAATTGGCTCAAGGCAACCTGACCAAGGGAGGATATTGGAAAGAGAAATCGTGTCCTCCCTTAAAGAGGGCACATATTGCGGTGAGACCTGGCAACCAAACCCCTGTGTTGTGGGTGGGAGTGATTGACAGCCACAACACCCAATCAGTAGGTCCCTCGATGGAGGGTTTAATCTGACCAATGGGGCGCAACTGGATCAAGGGACCTATAAAGACCCATGCACGTGACCCTGAGCTTCCTCTTTTCGGCATGTGCATCGGAACACCTGCCCACCTCTCCCTACTTTTAGAGCTTTGCGCTTGACCTTGCTATGCCGTTGTGTGTCATCTGTTGTTGGGACATGGGCATGGCAGGAATTTTCCCCACTTGGCTGATTGGCTGTTGCCATTTGGGTTTCGGCTGCTGTGTAGCAAATCGTCACAACTTGTAACGTTGCGGATAGGCTCTGGTTCAGGTGACAGGGATGGGAGAACCTCTCGTCATCCCTATGTGAAGGGTATTCCGTTAAAGGAATACAGGGACTCGATGGTTTGGTCAACCCCTGAGAAGGGGTTGTGCATGTGCCTGAGTCCAGGGGGACATCTGGATGGTGGCTAGAGCAGGTCCCCGGCTTTCCGCTGTCCAGGTGTTCACCCTTGGCTGACCTATGCTGGAACCCTGGGTCAGCGCTACCTGCAAAGCAGGGAGCTAGTCGAACCAGAGCCTATGCAACCAATCCCTTGCTGTGATCAATAAAGTTGTGGCCTAAATTCTGCCAAAAACCAAACCAAAATTTAAGTCATGTCTGAATTTATTTGGGGTAAGGTTAAAAGGTCTGAACATGCAAAAGCTCTTTGAATATGACACACTGGTTCAGAGCCAGATCTTGAAATAAAATCCCCCCACAAGACTTCCAGAAAGGAAAGTGCAAGTACACTTAACATTGTTTTTTCTGTAGCTGTGGCAGCCCCTGATGCTGTCTCCCTTGGCACTTTTCCTTTGCTGGCAAGTACTTTGTGAACTCAAGGAATTTGCTTGAATGAACCTTAGAACCTAATTGATTTCAGTGGGAGCTGAAGTCACTTAGGACTTTCCAGGATCCAACCCTCAGGCCTTTAATATTATTTATTGTTTCTTCTAGCAGAAACAAGATTGCTAAGAGAAAATGAAAGCTGAAGGCTTTTTGTCGCTCTTGCTGCCGTTCTTGATGATTAAATGCTGGATATGTATGAAAAGCCAAATGTTAGATTAACACATTAGCCAGTTCTGATACTGTGGAGATCTTCTTTCTTTTAATTTTAAAAATGTTGAAGTCAGCCTTCTTACAGGCATAACCAGCACAGCAGAAAAAAGGAAATCAGCTAATAAATTTTCTCTTCAGTTCCCACCCCGCCTCTAGGTTAAACTTAGTATAATAACCATAGTTGAGGAAATGTTAAATCTAAAAAGGACCCTTCAATTTCTTAAACACAATTTAGTATTTGGCAGGAGAAAGTAATGGAAAGATGTTGAAGTTTAAAAGGTGCTTTTCTGCTCTTTTTCACAGTGATATACTTTGTCCACTTTGATCCACAAGCTTAGATGTTTCCTAATTAGTTATAAACAGATTTTAAAGAATTCTAGAACCCAACTGGGAGCTTGAAATTATTATAACACCCTGCCTTGCATCTGAAAATAGCTATGGAAGAAACTACCCAGATATTCTTCACAAATAATTCTGCAAAGTGACTGTCATTATGAACACCTTTTCCTGCATGTCCACTTTCTATTCCTCAACTGTGGCTGCCTCTAGATAGTCACTATTTTGCGGGAGAAATTCATTAACACACCAGAAATATAGAGCTGTGCAAAAAAAAAAAAAAGTGGATTCAAACAGTCTGCTGCAACCCAATATGCCTTCACTTTTAAGATTCTGTCAGAACAACATGTAAGCTTTCCTAAAGCAAATCACTTCCTTCCATGGTCCAAAAAAGGAACGAGAATTAATACTTTGATCCAAGGACATGCCTGCAAATAGTTAAAAGCAGGCCTGTATATTAACAAATTCTGCAGCCCTTCCTAACCCTGTTCTGGAGCAGTTTCTCTCATCCTGGACTAAACTGGATTGCTGGAATCTCCTGAGAGCAGTCAGTCCACCCTGAAATGCATCCAGGGTTATTGAGCATAATCCAGTTTCCCAACTGTTGTTGTTGTTTAGTTATTTAGTCGTGTCTGACACTTCGTGACCCCATGGACCATAGCACGCAAGGCACTCCTGTCTTCCACTGCCTCCCACAGTTTGGTCAAACTCATATTGGTAGCTTCGAGAACACTGTCCAACCATCTCGTCCTCTGTCGTCCCCTTCTGCTAGTGCTCTCAATCTTTCCCAGCATCAGGGTCTTTTCTAGGGAGTCTTCTCTTCTCATGAGGTGGCCAAAGTATTGGAGCCTCAGCTTCAGGATCTGTCCTTCCAGTGAGCACTCAGGGCTGATTTCCTTAAGAATGGATAGGTTTGATCTTCTTGCAGTCCATGTGACTCTCAAGAGTCTCCTCCAGCACCATAATTCAAAAGCATCAATTCTTCAGCAATCAGCCTTCTTTATGGTCCAGCTCTCACTTCCATGCATCACTACTGGGAAAACCATAGCTTTAACTATACGAACCTTTGTTGGCAAGGTGATGTCTCTGCTTTTTAAGATGCTGTCTAGGCTTTTCTTCCAAGAAGCAGGCATATTCTAATTTCGTGACTGCTGTCACCATCTGCAGTGATCATGGAACCCAATAAAGTAAAATCTCTCACTGCCTCCATTTCTTCTCCTTCTATTTGCCAGGAGGTGATGGGACCACTGACCATGATCTTAGTTTTTTTGATGTTGAGCTTCAGACCATATTTTTCGCTCTCCTCTTTCACCCTCATTAAAAGGTTCTTTAATTCCTCCTCACTTTCTGCCATCTAGGTTGTGTCACCAGCATATCTGAGGTTGTTGATATTTCTTCTGGCAATCTTAATTCCGGCTTGGGAATCATCCAGTTCAGCCTTTCACATGATGAATTATGCATATAAGTTAAAAAAGCAGGGAGACAATATGCAGACTTGTCATTCCCAATTTTGAACCAATCAGTTGTTCCATATCCAGTTCTAACTGTAGCTTCTTGTCCCACATACAGATTTCTCAGGAGACAGATGAGCTGGTCAGGCACTCCCATTTCTTTAAGTACTTGCCATTGTACACACATTGAATTTTGCTTCAAGGTTCACATGCGTACTCCCCAGTTAAACCTTCACATGTTCACTGAAGAGAGGAATAGCACAATATTGTTAAGACTTGTGAAATATTTAATTTAATGACATAACGAGAGTCAATTGTGTCCATAGTCTGCTGGTTCTCCAAAATTATACTTTGAAGAAACTGACACATGTCTCCTAAACTACTATTATATCTTTCAAATCTGCCATCCTCACATGTTTTATTAGTCAACAGAGTTCTAGAAAGTCAACCTGGCTGAGGTTTTTTTATGAACAGTGTCTCCCACCCAAAGTTTTCAATAATATTTTTTATAACTTCACCATTGTCTGTTTTTTAGTTAGGTGTAAACTATGATGAAATACTCATTTGGTTTTCTAGAGCCCTGTGGAACTGTTAAAGAAGCCATTGCAACTGAGCCAATTTTTCTGGGAAAGCTTTATTGATCACACAGAGGAAATGACCATTTTAAACACTTTCATAGCTGCATTGCCTGAGGAAGCAAAATCTATTAAACTCAGATTATGAACTTTTTGTTTATAGACTTGGCTTTTTTAGAGAAAGGCAGACAGAAAAATAGGCATTAGTACCCTATCTTTTAAAGCAAACTAAAAAACCCAAATCCTATCTTAGCTAGTTTGTGTGTGCTTAGACCTCTTTTTTGGAAACTAGTTTGAACTTTTATGTCCTTCATAATGAAGACAACTTGTATTACACCTGGTTGCCCTGAGAAGAGAGAAGAAAGAAAAAGTCTAGTGATATGCCACCATCCAGATCCCAAAGGTGGTACTTTCTTCCCCAACCCCCGGGGATTCTGAAGATCCATCCTCCACATGAAGGAAGGGAAAGATGATGCAATTATAACTTATTTTACCCAATCAGTTGTTTTCCATTTTATTGCACAGGGTTTTGTTTTGTTTTGTTTTAAATGCTTATTATTGTAACAGTCTTTTGTGAACTGCCTTGTGAAGTTTACCTGAAAAAATAGTATATAAATACCACAGAAAGAAAGAAAGAAAGAAAGAAAGAAAGAAGGAAGGAAGGCTGGGCCAGATTGACATTATTGCATCCATTTTTTAAAGTGCTCTAAACTTCACCATGGGGCCAACCAATGGCCAGTCTCTCTCTCTCTCTCTCTCTCTCTCTCTCTCTCTCTCTCTCTCTCTCTCTCTCTCTCTCTCTCCTCCGCCTCCTCCCTGCCTAGTAAATTGTTGCTCTGCCCATCAGCATTAACTGAGGTTACTGTTAGTGTTCTAGAACAGCCATTCCTAGCTTTGGGTTGCCAGATGTTGTTGGACTCCAACTCCCATCAGTCCTGGCCAGCGTGGCCAAAATTTGCAGAGTAAAAGGCACATATAGTGAGATTTTGATGTGTCTGAAATTGAAACTTCTAAGAGACTTAAATTTTAACATCACAACTCGCAAGATTATTCAAACTGATTTGTGTGTGAAAATGTTTTCTTTTGTATCTGAGGAAGATAATAAAAGATTGTTGTAATGCTTATTTTTGCAATTTAAAATAAATTTAGCAGTTTCAAATTTTCTACTTTTCCCTTTTTTTCTGCAAGACATCTGTTTTTGAAAATTGAAGTTAGGAGAGAGAGAGAGAGAAATGGAGTGGGTGGGTGGGTGCAAGAAGTTAGCCTGGCCTAAGGAGCAAAATAGGCAGGCACTTGTACTTGTCCCACATATAACACACTGCTGTAATCCAGCCTTGAAGTTACCAACACAAAAACTACAGTAACAGGTAGGTGGCCGTGTTGGTCTGCCATAGTCAAAACAAAATAAAAAAAATAAAATTCCTTCCAGTAGCACCTTAGAGACCAACTAAGTTTGTTCTTGGTATGAGCTTTCGTGTGCATGCACACTTCTTCAGATACCTGCAGTGGTTAAACTATCCTCTTCCTTCACTATACATTCACTAAAATCCTGAAGTCACTATATGGGACTTACTTGTGTTAAATTGTGCATGGAATTGTGCTACACAACACTGAGAATCAATTTAGTTTTGGAAGGACAGAGAAATGATTGGCTTTATTGTGATTTACATAGATTAAATAATTTTCTGAATGACTGAACTGATTGCTCACTTAGATTAGCTCGTACTGCACCAACACTGCAAGAACTGCCTACCAAAGTTTTACACTTTTCTACAATAGTTTCCAGCTCTGCTTTTGTGTTTGCAATCGATGGCCTCTCCCACCTACCTTTTTTATTGTCCCTTTTATGATGACATTGGGAACAAGTGTCTGACACCCATTTTGGATAATGTGTCTTCTATGCCTATTACATTGCAAATTGCTTATCTGTTGTGTGATAAGAATCTTGTCATTATGAAAGCTATTGCCTCTTTTGCTTTAGTTACTGCCAAGATGAGAAGAGAAGTGATTAATGGAGTTGCTCCTTAGGGTGCTCTCACTATTTTTAAATTGGTTTTTAAGTCACTTTGTACTCCAGTCCTGAATTCATATTTGTGTATTGTCACATTTTGTCTGTAACTTGTAATCTATGCCTTAAGGCTGAGGCAGTCTGATTTGTAACAAGTTAAAGGATTTGGTAGCAGGAGAAAATAGGGACATTGATGAAGCCTCTTGCATCCCTTGGCTGTTGTGGTGCTGTGACATGTGGTTTAGCTTCTCCCACCATCCATCCTTCCATCCATCCATCTCCATACATAATGTTATCTGTTTGCTGCCTTTCCACAATTCAAACCATGCTCAAGGCAGTTTACAACATGAAAAAATATGACTGCAGCATAACAAAAGTAGTAATAAATTATAAATAGAATAATTAAAAAATGCACAACCAAACTGAACAATTTCCACATAAATCACAACAAGATCTAAAATAAATACAGTGGTACCTTGGTTGTTGAACACCTTAGTAGTTGAACAAATCGGCTCCTGAATGACACAAACCTGGAAGTGAGTGCTCTGGTTTGCAAACGTTTTTTTGGAAGCCGAATGTCCAACGTGGCTTCTGCAACTTTCAATTGAGTGCAGGAAGCTCCTTCAGCCAATCGGAAGCCCCACCTTGGTTTTCAAACCATTCCAGGAGTCAAAGGGACTTCCAAAACGGATTAAATTTGAGAACCAATATACCACTGTATACAAATAACCAGCAGGAACAACCCTGTCCCCAGCAAAACACCCCAAACATCCCAACCCAAGAGTCTGTTCAGCAGCCTCAGCTTTTGTAGCTGTAATCAGTCAAGGCCCCACTCTCCCAGGTCATGTGGAAAAGGCCTGCATGGCACGTAGCAGGTATTCCAGGATTCACAGCCAATGTGGCCTCTGGCCTCTTCAGCAGCCTCAGTTGGAGTGCAATGGCAATGACAATATTCCCTTTTGAATTGCACAGCTGAAGATCAAATGCTTTACTTGACCTCTCTTCCCTCCTTCAGGGGGTTAACTCTGGCCATGACGGCAGTCTTACGTCTTGTATAATAATTTATAAGCACTAGTAGAAATACTGTATTATCCAAACTTGAGGGTTAAATCTATTTTAGCATGTGGAGCAGAAGCTACAGAAAAAACTATTTTCTTCCTGTCTGACTTATTTTTAGCCAGAACATTAATGGGCCAGAGGATATATCCAGAAGAACGTGTGAGGCAGGATGTGTTTTAGCATTTTCAGAGTGAGCCTCAAATCAAATGCATGCCTTCATAATTTGATTCAGGGGAAATGGAGAATTAAGCATTGTAGATAGAGTGCTTTTAAACACAGCATAATTAATTGCACGTGCAAATGCACTCACTAAATGTGCTTGCTCTGTTATGGAAATAATGGTCACTTTGGACTGACTGAATATGCCAATCAAAAGGCACACATCTCTGTTTTATCTCCACTCCAGCTTATTTTCCAGGTATCTATACCCTCCCTACTCTAACTACTTGTTTGGTAACCATAATACTTCAGTGCTCTGTGACAAGTCAACACCACTAGCACAAAGCAGAAATGAAATTTGCATAGCTGGCTAAATCAGATTTCAGTTTGACTCAATTCATGGATTTTTCTGTCTGCATGTGGTCATAGTTCTGGTGTTAATAACTTTGTATTCTCTTGGTGGGGGAAGTGTCATTCCATAGCCCAGCAGGTTGCCAGCTAGCCATGAAACAAGTCCGCAGGTGCTTGGGCAGATAGTGGCAGGGAGATAAGCCCATTCCAACCCCCCTCCCATTTCATCAGCTGATGCTAGCAGCCCAGTGTGTCTCATGATAGGGCTAGGTCTACTAACCATTAAATGTGAGCATTAACAGTGTATGACCAATGGGCCCCTGGAAAAAGCTCAATACCATGAATGACATAGTAGGAAATGGGAAATTGCAATGTATCACTAAAAGAAAAAAGGACCTAAGAGTTCAATAAAATGTATATATGCTAATTTATATGTATAGCTGCAAATTATTTACTATTTACCATAATAGAAATTGAAATGCAGTGGTTTACCATAATGGGAAAGGCTATATGACCAAGTGACTTGCCTGTTCAGCCTGCTGCTTAGGTCCTAACTCTGGATGGGCAACTTCAAGACCCATACAATTGCTTTTTAATAATTCTTTATCTTTAAACCAGACTTGGGCCAGGCAGTCCTTCAAACACAATTCTGCTTTCTGGCAACCATTCAAATGGAGGACTGTCCTCTTTATATTAGGTCACAATGCTACCCTGATAAAATAGATTGATTTCACTTCATTTTCTTTAGTAAGGGCTCTAGATAGTGTTCTCTAATATCAGAACAAACCTGACATTCAAAAATATAGTGAGGTCAAGATCTCTGTGTGGGTTCCTTTCACCAGATTTAGTGGGGTTATTGTCGATGATTCAGTTAAATATCAGTATAATTCTGGTGATGAGAAGCAAACAGCAGTTGAGAATAATACTGCTTTTTAGGAGGCTCTAGGAGATTGATATATACTGACTAATGCTTTGGATAATTCTTTTCTCGGCAAGATAAATTAGAACAATTACATTCAGGTCTGCAAGCCATCTTTAGAGCTATATATAATTTGATACAACTTGAAATATTGGGTTATAGTCAACTAAATTTACTCACAGTAGACCCATTGAGATTAATGAACCTAAGGTAGGCACGTCCTTTAAGTTTAATGGGTCTACTTTGAGTATGACTCACTTTGTCAGTGTCCTGACTCCCCCCTCCCTTTTGTGGCTACCGGAGATTATCTCAGAGATTCCCAGACTAATGGGTATGTTTTCAGTACTGGTAGTTCATCAGCTCAGGAGAATGAGACCTTTTGTCTCACAGACAATCCGTGCTGCCACTGCCCCTCATTCTCCATTAAGCTAGGATCATGGCACTGGGTATCTTAATACTAAAGTAACTAGAAAGTTGGATGATACTATTTCATAGTCAATGCTACAGAGACTCCATGCTGACTTTAGATGAATATAAAGAACGTCCCTATGGTGAATCCATCTTGTCATCATTAGGAGGAATGACAGCTGAGCATGATGAACAATCTTTTTTATAAGAAGGTATCAAATAAAGCCAAAGCAATCCAGACATCTCCAATACCTGAGGCAATAGATGATCTGTGCTTGGCAGGGTGCCCACAGGAAGAGATAGCCTCACTAATTATTCACAATTGGTGTATGGGGATAATTAATGGTTCCTTTATGGGAAAAGAAGCCTTATTTCAGGAACTGCAGCGTTTATTGGGAATTTCCCTGAGTGAGGAGATTAATAAAGCTCATTTTTCAAATGACCCCTTTTCATTAATGACATTGTGTATCATCTGAGTAATAAAAATTATTTCCTAATACAATCAGTAGTAGAAAAACTCACCTTTTACTATGCAAAGAATGCATGGCTCACTTTCACTTAAGCTTTCTCTGGCCTTTGCCTCATACCTACCTCATCAACTGAGCTTCCTGACTGCCATTATTTCTCCCCAAAGACAGCTATTTGTCCCTGCCTCCATTGACAGTCAGCTCCTTCCTTTTCACTGACTAGTCCTTCTAGCCAATCAGAGACTGTTGTTTCTCAGACTAATCAAAATTATAGTCCCCAAAAATATGTCTGCTCCAGGCCCCACCTATAAATATTAACTGCAGTTGTCTTTCTTGTCATTCTTTCCCTTTTCAGAACCTTTAACCAAGCAACTACTTCTAAGTAGGCCTGCAACAGCACATGGCTTCAGACTTTGACAGTTACAGTCTGGCATGAAACTAATGAAGCTCCAGCCTCAGCACCCCTAATCCTAGAAGAGCTCCAGAAGTGACTTAAGTCCAACTTGCTTAAAAAAAAAAGTTTTAAAAGTTCCCTAATTTTCCTACCCCTCTCCGTAGAATCCTAGAATAGTTGGAAGGGACAACAATGATCTAGTCCAACTTCCTGCAATGCAGGAATATTTCACCCTACGCGGGGCTTGAACCCATGACCCTGAGTTTAAGAGCTTCATGCTTTACCAACTGAGCTGTAACTCAAAAACTATAAGGCATAGGATTTTTTTATTCACACCAGTGACATTGATATATGAGATAATCCAGTACAGTAATTTTAATCAAATCTGAGCTGTAGTAGCTTTTTTAAAAAAATGTGATCTGCCATGGAACAAACCCATTGAAGAAGATAACAGTGGTTACCCAGACCTCATTGCTGGTTGTGAAGGGGCCCCCATATCAGTTCAAACTTCAGGGCCCTCAAAATGTAGGCCCACCACCACTGACATCAACAGAGGTCACAGAAATCTTTCCCAAAACACAAACAAACATTTGTATACACAGGCTTTCTCTAGTTGGCAGCATAGAATTTTTATTTTATTTTATTTGCAAATAAATAAATAAAATAAAATAAACCACTCAGAGAATTATGAAGACACTTTAAGATATGATTTTGCCTTGCCTAGCGTTTTCTTATTATCATAGTATATTTATACTTCATGAATCAAATGTTTTGTCAAGGAGGCATCTAAGTCTGAGTAATTTGCTGTAAGTTCCTTCCGATCCAACTTCGAGTCAGTTAGATGACAAAATATCCTGGAATTCAAGAATTGTGCTTGGCATGCTTGTCCGGCACTGACAAATCACAAGCTTGTTCTTCCTTGCTTTTGCAAGCACTTTATTTCTTCCCATCTATTTACTATACCCACTGTCACTCTGATGAAATCACTGCAAGTAGTCTTTTGAGTTAGTCAGTTGATAAATCACGCAGCCCATTTGGTATGCAGAATGGCTCAATAGCTTTAGAGTGACTGAGTGGCTTACTGGTGGGGGAGAGAGAAGAGTGTGGTTGAAATAAAGAGTAATTAACTTCTAAAATATTAGCAAGATCAAAAGTAATGGTTGTGGCACAGTCAGTGGCTATAATTTGACTTTATTTGTAATTATAAATAATGTAAAATGGTGCTAACAATGATGTACTTCATACTGGCTAATTGACATTTACAATTATGGCAAGCCACTTTGGGGGAAATTAGTATAATAATTGAATTTTGCCGCCTTCGTTTGTGGCAATAGATATTAAAGCACTTGGGCAGCCTGGACCTATGGTGGATCATTATGGTTGACACTGCATTTCTGCTTCCACTGGTACTTCAGTAGGCATCCTGTTGTTGGTGAGAACAGCAGATGCAGGTAAAGGGAGAAGCCAAGTCCAGGGTCCAAAGAACTATGAGTCCAAGAGGTTTCTAAACTCCCTGCATTCAAGAAGCAGGCCTCCTACATTTAATAGTCAAGTGCTTTGAAATTAGGAGGAACTCCAAGACTGAGCTTTGAGAAGAGCATGGATATTAGCTGTTTAAAGAAAAATTATCATGATTAGAGCAACCTCCTTAAAACTGAGCTCCTTGGACCAATTAAAATGTAATTCTGATTGGAAATATCCTATAGTGATCCTTACTCCTGAAGAAGTGTGCATGCATACAGAAGCTCATACCAAGAACAAACTTAGTTGGTCTCTAAGGTGCTACTGGAAGGATTTTTTTATTTTTTATTTTGTTTTGACTATGGCTGACCAACACGGCAACCTACCTGTAACTGTCCTTATATATGTCCAATGAAGGGACTCTGCTGGACATTTTGCTCAGTAGGTCCAGGAAGTGTCTCTGAGTTTGGTGGTCTATGTCAATATATTCAGGAACTGCACAAACATCTGGATTCCAAAGCACATATTTTCTCTAAGGTGTGCCCAGTAGACTCATTCTGAGACTAAGGGTGTGTTCACATTATCACCTTAGAGCACAAAGAAGTTAATGTGTTTCAGGTGTGTTCCACAGTTCCTAGCTGTTCACATCAGCACATGTTTCATTAGTCTGAGATGTCTTTACCTCATGCAAAGCTGTTCACACCTTGGCTAGAGATAAATTATGAACGGCTTAAGGAATCCATTTGGTTTGAGAAACAGTGCATCACACAGTTATATTTTATAACAAGTATAGGATATATCGTATTTACTCGAATCTAATGCTCACTTGTTTTGGTCAAATTCTGTGCAAAAATTAAGGTGTGCATTAGATTCGATGGCACATTAGACTCGAGTAAATACGGTATATGCTTTTAAAACCCAGCACTGGAAATGCAGTGAGTACACAGCAAATAGGAGTGTGAAGACAGCCTAAGAGACGATAGAGTCTTAACAATACGCAATTTGGTGCTTTTGAAAAGTTGATTGTGATTGGCGGTTATTGTTCAGGTGAAAAAATAAATAAATTCCATTCTTGTTTCATTTCCATAACTATTGCATAACCTCTCTTGTCAAACATAGCACATTTTCATATGAAAATTGAATAATAATAATTTAAAAAATCAGCTCAGCTCCAGTTCTGAGATAACCTAGCCTGGTTAAATGGCTGTTATATTTTTATACTGGAAGAGACATATTCAAAATAGATTAAGCAATAGCTTGCTCTTTAAAAAGACAGAAAATGGCATTACATTCCTAAATCCTCATTTTTTTCAAAGGACTAGATTAATTCATACATCAAAGCCTACAGTTTAAACTGCTTTGTGTTTCACAGTGTGATGTATATTAGACAAAAAGAGACTAGAGCTTGTTATGTTAATGAAATAGTGTTTGGTCTGAAATTCATCGCCAAGTGCCTAATGATATGTTCTATTGTGGCACATCTTGTGGCTTATAAGCATTCTTTTCAGAAGAGATTTCCCTCACCATAAATCCATGTGCATATAATTTGAGGAGAAATAAACAAGCAGTGAACTTTAGGTTGAAAATTGATAATGGTAGACATACTCTGGCTTATCCCTGAGACAGGCACAGAATAAATCAAGTGCCACACTAGGAAAATGCATCCTGATTCATGATTGGTATACTATGCGTATTTGTTTCTGATGTCTAGATAGTTATTTAAACTGTGAAGGTAGTATGGTGGGAATAAGAGAACGATAAGCTTTCCAAGTCACTGTTTTAATCCCTTGAATATGAAAAAGGATAAAATCTCACAGGCTGCATAAAGATCATATTCCTCCTTTATAACATAAACACATCTATATTTACTTTCCTTCCCTGTACTTTAAAATTCAGTGGAGGGAAGTGAAAAATAGAATATTCTTGTACAAAGCACCTGCCCATATGATTGAAATGTTTCAAGAAAAAGAAATACACAAAGGCCCCATGGAACTTGATCATTTATTTAGTTTTTGATGCTATTCTCCTAAAAACTAACAGGGCACAAAACACAAGGACAGTCTTCGTCAACCTGATACCACCAGGGTGGCCAACTCCCAAGAGACTGCGATCTACTCACAGAGTTAAAAACTGGCAGTGATCTACCTCAGTGGAGTTTCTTTGGGGAAGCCATTGATCAACCGATGATCTACCACAGACATCCAGTGATCTACCAATAGGTCACGATCTACCTGTTGGACGTGCCTGATCTAGATATTTGTGACCACCAGTGCTATTTTTCTAGAAAAAGAGGCGCCGCAACTCACCGTGAACACACCTCTTGTTCTCTTAGAATGGCAATGGTGCCTACTGAGAGATGCCGGAACCCACCTGAGAGGTGCTGGAACTCCAGTTCCGGTGACTTCCAGCTGAAAAAAAGCCCTGCAGACTACAATTCTCATCCGCAAAGGCCAGCGCATGTTTACGATGTCATCTGTGGCCTAATTCTGGCCCTGCCTCAGTTGTGGACTACCAAGCCAGATGCTAGCTTTGGTATTGTAGCCTGCCTCCCACTTGCCAAATCTCTTATGTTTGCAGTCCCGTGTGGGCAGCTGCAGGAAACTGTATAGTGAAACCCCCATGACCCCGCTGTACATGGCTGGCGGCATTTGAGCCTGGGCTCATTTTCATGAGCCACAAGCTGTGCGCTCTGTTGCAGTTATTAAAATGATGCATTTGGAAACACCTGCCTGTGCATTTTGCAATTACATGCCTACAGCTTTCAGGATTTGACTTCCTTTGGAAGTCTGATTCATCAAAGCAGGACCTGCAGTTAAGCTGTGCAATTGACCTTATTTGTATTTTTCTGTTGGGATTTCTGAGTTAATTTTACATTTTGCACAGATAAAGGTTACTGGAGAGCTTTTAAAAAACTTTTTGAGAAGTCTAAGGAGTAAATGGAAGGTGAAACTTGAGATCCCAATAATAAAATATATGTTTCTGTTTTAACAGAAACTGTATCTCTGTGGTTGTGTATGGAGTTTGAATGCGGTCCCCAACAGCTTTCCATGGGAATAATGCAGCCTTCAACTTACACAAGTGTCATTGAAATGATTGGGAGAAATCACAGGAACATCAGGAAGATAACCTAAAAATGGACTTCCTGTGTAGTAGGTGTACCAAATATACACCAGAAAGACACAAAAAGAAGAATTTTCAAATGGTTGTTCTATTTTATGGAGCAAAATTTTGGTCCAGGAACAATAAGCAGAATATTGAGGTCCAGGTTCTGTCAGCTCTCACAAATATATAGCTACTAGTATGAACGGATTATTACACAATTATTGGAGTGACAGCAATGGTTTCTCTCTCAAACTCTTCCCCATTATCTCCACAGTTTCATTTGGATGTACTCTATATACTGTACAAAGACCCAGGGGCGGGACTCAGGCACAGGGCGAGCACCCCAGGGGGTGGGGCAGTGATGTCAACCCCCCCTCAGGGATGACACAACCACACCCACCGCACCCCACTTCCTCCACCAGTGCAAAGACCTACATTAGGGCAAGTTGTTTTAAACTGTTTAGTGTTGTGTTTTAATGTTGACACCCTGGGACCTTAAGATGAAGAGCAGGCAACAAGCAATACATAAGCCAACAACTTTTGCAGGCAGGTGTGAATAAATGGACCATATTTATAAATTCTTCTGCAATTAACTGATGTTTGAAAAGTGCTTAGATTTCCTGTTCTGTTCCATTCTCGGAGCCCAATGCGCAGAACACTGGAAAATATTCAGAGAAGATGCATTTTTTCTTTAACTCAAGAAAATGCTTCTGCTTCATGAGAAGATGCACCTCTTACCTGGAACTAGGGATGGAAGAGAAATGTGTTTGGTCTGAGACTGAGTTTTAAAACTGACCTAATCTAGCACTGTCAGGATTTATATACTGGTTGAAATGCATGTTTCAGTTGGGTTATGCAATTTTCTGAATTTTGTGATGCATTATTTTGTGATGTACATTGAGGGAAATGCATTGAAAAGCATAGAAAAATGTGTATTTTAAAGGAAAATTACATATAGAATGCTTGCAAAATATATACAATTTAAGGGCAGATTTACTTGCCCTTTCAAAAAAAATACTTCCGAAAAAATCTGTTAAAATTGGGATGAGACAAATTTATGATAGGGAATTTGCAAAACTGATATAAAACAGAAATAAGTTAATACATCCATCCCTACTTGTAACTAAGGAAGCAGAAGACATAATGGAGGTGGAGTAGTGAGAAATGCAAAGTGAAGAATTATGTGTTCCCTGGCAAATTAGCACCATTTCTCCTGCACAACGCACTTGGAAGACAGCTTGCCATTTCTATATGTTTCTGCTACATCATAACCTTTATTCATTCCTCCCATAAATCACAGGACACTGTTTGCTGACTAATCTAGCTTCCATCTCTTGTCCACAGTTTATTGTCTTTATATTTCAGCCATCATCTCCTTTTTGCCTGCTTTGTTTAGTGAAAATTCAATACACTATTGAGAAGAAGTTGTTTAAAAGATCAAAACAATGTCAGTGATTAAAATAATGATTTTGATCTATTGGGTGCAGATTTCCTGTGATGGAATGAAAGTTTGTTGGCACAAAATGATTCTGTTCTCCCTAGGCATTCTCTTCTAGGAGCTGAACTTCCTTGAGCATAATAATAAAGTGAGGGAAATAACTGCAGTAATAACATCTGACATTTTATGATGTTGCTTTCATTCCCAAGGGTTCCACAGTGATTTACAAATGAGAGGACCGATTCTGTAATATTCTATGTTGTATGCATGGATCTTTTATAGCTGGGTGCATTGGGACCTCAATAACCTCCTCACAGTAATTATATTTATGATGATAGAGTCTATACAACAGTCCTGGACTAGGACCTTCTTGTGCTTGTTGCACATTTGTGAATTCCAAGTTTAAACATTGCAAGGCAGATTCAAAACCTTCACTTTAATTAGGATATTTATGGTCACGTCTATGGCCGCCAAACTACAGCACAATTGTTGTACAGATCATTTAACTTTAGTTGCAGTGGTAATGTTTGTTAAATATACAAAGCTCAGTCAGTCACTAGAATCGGTTCCCCGAGCTCTTATCTGATAAGGCTTATCACAATAACTGTCATTATTTACAGGATTTTTCCAAGAGAAAATCTCAGAGACATCATTTTGACTCTATATAGATTTGAGTCTTCCATATTAGTTCTCAAGCATTCTCCTATAGAGATACTGTAGATATTCATGACTTTTTGCCCCTAATCAAAACTGCATACAGCATATGCTGTTGCAAATGAAGGAGGTTTGATACTATTATCATTGGGTCTGTGGTCATAAAGCAATGACTTGAGGCACACAATGATGTGTGATTAAGCAATCGTGCATGTGATGCCTGTGCTTTGGAATAGGGGACATGATGCTCCATTAATAATATGCTTATGCACAATAAATAGTGGATCAAATCTGCATCGCAAAAATAGCATGCCTGCTTTTGCTTATGCTTTTAAAAATTTGGTGCCAATGGGTAGGAAGACAGAATTATCTATGGGAATAAATGGACAATCACTAATAATTATTTATTCAATAAAACTGGGAGCAATGCTACTTTTTGTTTTCTTTATATTTAGCCATTCAAATGCAGAAGTCATTGGGAAAGATAATATCTAATAATCATCAAAATATTGATCAGATAGAGATTTTAAGGAAGACATATGAAAACTTCTTCCCAAGGGGTACCCATGTTACTTCTTGAAGCAAAAATAGGAGAGTGTTGTGGCACTACCCATGTTACTTCTTGAAGCAAAAATAGGAGAGTGTTGTGGCACACAGAAGACAAATTTATTATAGCCTAAATTTTCATGGGCTACATTCCATTTCATCAGATACATAAAGAATTATCCTGAGCTGCAGGTACAAATATACCTGCTCTGGAAAGACAGGGTTCATATGCATCTGGTGAAATGGACTGTAGTCCATAAAGCACAGACCATAATAAATTTCAGTATTTAAGGTGTGTTAATGCTCTTTGTTATTGTTACGAAAGCTTCAGTGTTAGCTTAAAAACACTTAGGGTAGATCATTTTCAATCTATTTCCCTTCCATGTGTTTCATATCTTATACCCCAATTTTATTGACATTTATGTTAAAACAAATTCCACCGAGTTAATTGGGATATATTCCCAAGTAAACAAGCACAGTACTGCAGTATGACATGATTTATTCAAAACAGAGGTGTTGAACACACTTTGTGAATGAGAACAGTCTATTATGCTAAAAAGAAGGCTTAGTTTGGTTAGTATTTTGTTTCCCTTAATTATAGGAAAGGACTGAACCTACAGAGAAGTGTAAAAATAAAAAAGAAACTGGCTGAAAAAGACAGTGCAGAATATGCACAATGAGTTATCACCTTGACCAGGATTATAACTAGAATTGAAAATTAGAACAAGAGCAGAATTCATATCTATCTAAAGCCAATAGAAAGGGTCCTAATGAACCTCACATTATTTTCAGTGAAGCTAATGAGATAAACTTTGAGAATTTTTTATCTCCTTTTAGTCGAATAACTTAAAATTTTAGGCAACTTCTCTCTATCTGTTTCCACATTACAGAAAAAGAGAAATCACAGCTTATATTGGGGTTGACATACAATATGATTAAGCAGCACAATTCTAGTCATTCCTACTGAATCCAGTGGGGCTTATTCCCAGATAGGTGTGCATATTACTGCAGTCTAAATTATATTTTCCACATGAGCTGCAAATTCTTGTTAAGCAGGATCAGCTTGTGCACTTTTCTCGTCTGTGTTGCATGTTAGGAATGTCATGCAGTTGGGTCTATGAAGGGAAAAGAAATGAATCTGGGTTTTCATATCTTAGGTCAGCTTAGGTCCAAATGGATGAATCCATTTGGGCCCAGAATGGTGCATAAGAAACCGGGGGGGGGGGATAGAGAGCAGGAACAACTTTGTGGGAAATGCTGGGGGAGTGAGTTGCCTATTGCCTGCATAGCCCCTTACCAGTTGATGGGTTCCCTCCATAAAGCATCCCAAAAAACATAGGGATCCTGTGATTAATTAGGAGACCTACTGTATTGAAGAAGGACTTCAGCTGTGCTCCAGCAGGCGGTAGGAGGGAGCAATGAATGAATGGGAAATGGGCAGGCACTGCCACCATTGCTAAATTTAAAGGCCACGACACCTATCTCTTCATTGGGTAGTTGACCCTGTTTGTTACTGGATGCGATGAAGAGAGGATGGAGCACTAGAACCTACCTTATGACTGCCTCAATGACTCTGAATCAAAGAAATGGGCCTGTTCTATTTGCACCTTCTCAAAGGTGCCCTCATTAGTAATGTGTTTTTCCTCTTTGTTCTCCCTCACATGGCTTCCTTTGTACACCTGAAATGAATGGCAATTAAGAGCTCCTTACATGGTGTCCACTTCTCATATGAGTAGTTACCTGCTTCCTATATAACATAGATCACAAACACCCTGTAGTGACCTTCTGCAGTAAAGTCCTTATGAGATTTCTGGGTTGATGCCTTACCCAGAAGCTTAGTGGTAGGGCCAGCTTGCCTCATCCATGTGACAATATCCTCTTTGAACCTTTCCTCCCACCTTCTATATTATTTTGAACCTCATCCCTTGCACATGCATCACCTTGACATTGCAATTGAGGGGGCTGGGGCTGCACAATGTCAGCATGCTATGGGGCATGATGGCATGTTGTGTGGATGCCCTGCAGCTTGTGCATGTCACAAGCATACCCTGCAGCATGCACACACAGCTGCCACAGAAATTTGAAGGGCCCCAGCCCCTTCATTGCAATATTTTGCACAAACACACCCTTGAACAAGCCTTATCCCTTGAACACATGGGTTATTCCTTCTTTCTGGGACTGCCAACTCAATATACAAACATATGAGGCAGCAACCCTCTCACTTGTGTTATGCTGATTGAGTCAGTAATCAAGTTTCATGATGATAGCAGTAAGCATCCTTGATTTTTTTTAATGAAAAGTATTTGTCGTTAAACCATGTTGAATTCAGAGCAGTGGAGCGTATGGGGAAATCCCATACCAGGATGGAACAAATCTGCGTTTTCTTGTTTTTCTTGTGCAAAATTATCTTTATGGCCACTGAAAGCCTTGAGACATTTCACCTGACTACAGTCAGCAATATGTTTTTATGCTAAGCGTATATTTCAGTTTCAGGGCAACTAATTTTATTTCTACTGTAATGGGTAATATAACATTAAGTACCAAATTTCCAAAGCCATTTGGTCTGTCACCATAATTACAATTTGTTGGCTCACAATTTGGCTGGTTGTAACTCCTTGTTTTGCCATGTCAGCTTGTGATAGTTGCCCACTTGGAACTGGTACATCTTAGCAATTAAGAGAATGGATTAAATAGATATTAACTAAGGGTATGTTATAGGGCAGATTTCAACCTGAAAAAGAGGAAGTTGAAAGAGAAGAAAGAATCAGAAGTTGAAAACAAGCCCCAGATCTAATATGAATTGGGGAATTAAAACCAAATCCTCTGCTAAGGAAAAGGGAGAAAGAGAATGGATTTCAGATGTCCAGAATGCCTGTAAAAGAAATGTTGAGTGAACCCAAACAATGTAGCTCATTATTCTGCGTAAGACCTGTTCAACAGTGGAATGGATTCCCTTGGAAGTGGTAGATTCTCTTTTATGGAGGTTTAAAGAAGAAGTTGGGTGGCCATCAGTCGTATGCTTTAGTTGAGATTCCTGCATTGTAAGGATTTGACTAGATGACCCTTAGGGTCTATTCAAATTCTACAATTCTGTGAACGCATCTAACATAAGTTTGCCAACCACATTAACAACAGAAAAACAGAGAAGCACCCACCTAGATCAGACAAAAGGTCCAGCAAATCCATAATCTTGCTTTCCACCATGGCCAGCCAGAAGCCTGCAAGCAGAGATTGAAGTCAGCATCCTTTTCCTATTCTTTATCCCAGACACTGGTAGTTGGAGACAAAATACCACTGAACTTGGAATTCCATAAGTTAATGCCCCATTTGTATCATTTTCTGTGACTTTCGGGAGAGAATTCTAAGACTTCTGGCAGGGGAGAGGGTCTCTTGCCTTTTCAAATAACAGATAGCCAAGGATGGTTTCCCTTTTCATCTTTTGAAAGAAAACACACTTTACAACTGCTTAAAGCAGTAGTTCAGCATTTTTCCTGGGGACAAAATGCTGCTGAGAATGATGTCAGTAAGTTATGATGTTGCATTCCCATTCTGCAACAGATGCTGGACCATGGGACAAAATGTTTAGAAAACCCTAATTGTTTTGTTGTGATTTTTAATGCATTTCAAACACATACTCCAAAATATTCAGTGTGAAACAGACTGATCAGAAGGAGGAAGCATAACGGGATATTTAATGGTAGGCCAAAGAAATCCAACAGAACTAAACTTTCATTGAGGAAATGATAAAGGAAGAGCAACTAGATTCCCAATGGGAAAGATAAAACTCATCTCCTTCTATTGTAGCTAGAGGAAGATACTCAATTAAAAGAGAATAGTGTTTCTGACATGAAAGAGTATATATAATTTAAAGGAATTAGTGCTTCCCTCCCTCAGCCCCATTTATCTGAAGGTCAACATGAATATTTCAGACAATGTTAGGCTCTCTAAAGAGCAAAAATATTGGGGGTCTAATTCATGTTAAAATACCCTTGGAAGAAAATATTTGTAATGTCACATACAACTTGGGCCAAACCATTTCATCTGCTTTTCAGGGGAGGAAGCCAATGAGAGCACTGCATTCCTTGCCTTAAAAAAAAAGCTGTTCACATTCATATAACTCTAAAATCTCTATGTCTTGTAAATAGAAAGTGTGGCCAGTGCCAGTTGCCAACTCCCCACCAAAGAGTGATGGCAGAAGTGCAATACTACCATTGCTTTTGGGGTAGGGAGGGGAAGGCATCTGAGCCTCTTAGTTGAGCTATGAACCAAAAGCCCATGGAACAAGCCAGTGATCAGGACTAAGACACATGTCTGAATTGAAGGGTGAACTAGAGTGTAGAAGCAAATGTCAAGACTGATAGATGAATGGACTGAGGGTCAAGTCAGGATTGAAGAATAGTCAAGGGTGTAGAAACACACAACAGCTACATTATGTTGCCCAACAAGGCTTTAGCAGGATAGGTAGCCCTATGTGCCAAAGCATCCAATGACCAACGTCTGTGTGTGGAGCCACTCCCAGCCCAGAAGGTTTGTTACTGAGGTTTCCACCTGCAGTTCAGTGGTTCATCACAGGAGGAAGTCACACAGAGATCAGCTTCTGATGCTCCATGCCATTGGACATTGGCATGGCACTTAAGTATCCACCTAGAGATGGTGAAACTTTTAAATTCTGTATATATTCTAGTTGAGATGTACATTTCACTTGGAATACTACACATGCTTTCCCGCAATTATGTCCCACTGAAGACAGTACAAATTGCTTTTGAGTAAGTCGGCTTGAGATTGAGCTGTGAAATCTTCAATACTGATGTGAAACCTGGCAACTATCTAGGGTGTGCTTTATGATTCAAAGGTCATAAAAATATTGCACAGAGACAGATGGACACACACATTGAGTGAAAATACCAGAAGATATTTTGTATCTTGAGCAGGCTTACTGGTCTGGAACAAATGGTCCTTCATGTCACTGTTATATGTGGCCTGTCAGAGAAGCAGGTTCACTGCTCTCCTAAGCTTAAAAAAGTGTTAATGCTGAATCATGCCAATTTGATTGTCTTCCAAGCCTAAATTTCGATCCCAAGACTGACTACCTTACCTGCCAGCCCAGATCATGGGATCCCTGGTGCCTGTTGTGAGTAATTAATCAAGCTGTCACGAGATCCTGGGGGTCACATGTAAGTGATCTAGCAAATGCACCTCATGGATATAAGCTCTAGCATTTGACTCAGAGAGGTTTAGCTTCAGCACAGACCTGAAGGGCGCTTACATGTTATGTGACCCATTGGCCAGGTTGGGGGGTATGTCTCTCTGCTGCTGTATCTCTGGGGCTCCCAGCAGCTGAACAGAGGGGTTATTATCCATTTGCTTGGATGTTATTCTATGCTTGCGTACAATATCCCTACAGCTTAATAAAATCTTAGATTTCTTTATCACTGATGTTTTGTGTTTGCATCCAGAATCCCTGAAAAAGTACCCCCTTCTTTGGCAAGACACACACACCTTGAATTGGCAGCTGCAAGTAGAGTATGAATAAACTACATCCAACAGATCTGCAATATCACAAACTAAAAATGCCTTTACAAATGTTTTTAATTTGAAGAAAGTATGCATGAAGTTAGAGGTGCTCATTTAAATACTCTTTGGCTTACTAGACGTGAGGACAAAAGTTATTCATACTTTTATGAAAACACATAGGCACAATGCATGGTGGGGCAACAATATCTCACCAATCCACCCGACCCTGTGCTTATCTCTGTTCACCAGATTGGATATAACTAGTAAGTGAAATTTATATGGCAACAGACCAACAAGTATGATGAGATAATCCAACATCCATACTTGACAATCTTCTCTATCTTTTATTGTGAGAATAACACTAGATATCATAATAGGGTTAAAGATTTCATGAATTGAGGAACCATCTAATTGTAGGCATTAGCTACAATTAATCCAGAATCAGTACTTCTCTTTCAGACAGCTGTTGTAGCAGCCATTGACATTTATAAGATGCTGTCTAGGACCGAAAGTAAATGACACAGCAGTAACATGAGAGGATCAGAAGACTCCCCAAGACTCCATAATCAATCACTGTAGATGGAAAGATTGCAACCTTGTATTCTATCCCATTGGGCTAAATTCTGATGGCACCTGGGTTAATCCAAGTCAGATTATAAATCTGATTTGATTAATAGATTTAACTCAGAGTTACACTGGTACTGCAGCGATCAGAATCTATTTCCTGCCCCCCATTTAATAGCATGCATTGCAGCATGTAAGTGGTTGAGAGCAAAGGCATAAACAAAACAATCCATATGGTCAAGCAATAACAATTTTTGTCTTCATTTCTGCAGATATGAATACAAAATTTACCTCATACACAGATTCGCAGGTTAGCTTTGGACAACTCACTCTCTGGCCCCACCCCATTCAAGTTCCTTATCTGTAAAGTGGGAGACTAATTACTGAAGTTGTCAAAGTTTGACCTTTCTAGGTGAGAATACAACCAGAATACAAACTATTCTTTCTCACACTGTTCACACCGTATTCCAATTAAATGTCTTGCCCTAGAAAGGTTCTCCTTTATTATTTGAGCACCTATACTTTCCTTTCTTTCACCCTGGCACCTTGAACACTGTAATGAAGATGGTACAGGGATTAGGGATTTAGGAATAGGTCAATCCTTATTGTGGGTTCAGGAGCCATGAACTCTATGTCCCAAGGCTCTTAGTACCTGGGGTATTTCTTGGGAAATAATTTGGTTTGCCAATTATGATAGATTGGAAGTAGTTTGACCTTTACTGGGGATAATAGCACCCTTTTATCACAAACGAAACAAATATTGTAAAGTATTTTCCACATTGTTGAAAACATTGGTCAGCTTGAATGTGGTAAAAAAGCAGTCTAGTATAGAAATCAGTGTTACTGGGAAATATGTTTGAATAACTATTGCAAGGAATTGTATATTTGTAATGGCTGTTCTAAGATGAAAAATAAATACAATTATACTACAAGAATGCCACCATTCTTTCTGACAGAGCTATTGAGCTTTTAACAACGTTATAGGAGGTAGAAATCCACCTGCGACGTCTTCCCAACACAATAATGCAAAGATTGCAAAATCTTCACCTGTTGACTTTGTACCTGATGGACAGCTCCTAAAGGCATGGGCTCTGCCCAGAAAAAGTAGCAACCTTGGTAAGTGATTTTTGTTTGCAAAAAACAAACAAAACAAAACCCTAGTCTCTCTCTCTCTCTCCTCTCTCTCTCTCTCTCTCTCTCTCCTCTCTCTCAATGTGATACACAAGATAGCTTTTGTCCTGTTAATCCCCCTCCTCCCATGTTCTTGCAAATCAATCCATATAACAAATAATTGATTGGGGACTGGAGCAGAAATGAACACTTCATGCTTTGCTTAAAGGGAATTAATTCTTAATTAAGTTGGCTTTCTTTGGATTTACATCTTTAGGGAAAATCAGCCACTGCTAAGCATTTGAGATCTCTTCGGCTACTTTAATATTAGGAAAAGCTTTTATAAGAGATTTTAGGCACTTTGCATGCTAAGTAGGTCAGGAAAGGGTATCTTACATTGATGACTGAAACAAAAATTAATGTTGGCATTAAAAGGCTATAGTATGTTATGGTTCTCTGCTAATATAAGCAAAGTAAGTTCTGATACAGGCAAATGGGTGAATGCCCCACCCCAAGCCCTGGTT
Organism: Lacerta agilis; assembly: GCF_009819535.1. Taxonomy (NCBI): domain Eukaryota; kingdom Metazoa; phylum Chordata; class Lepidosauria; order Squamata; family Lacertidae; genus Lacerta; species Lacerta agilis. The sequence continues at coordinate 48,250,063 of NC_046320.1, forward strand.
ATGGGATGTGTGACTGTGAACTAGACCATACCCAAAGTCAATATTAGCAAACAGGCACGTGTCCATGTCCTTGAGTGTTGCACGGCACAGTTTGCAGAAGTAGCTTATGTAGCCTCCAGCCATCAACCAGCCCAGGTAGCTCAGCCATCTTTTTTCTTACACAGTCACAAACATGGAGAGGGCTCAAATGGAGACTGAATGTGACTGCCTGAGTATCTCAGCCAGTCCTTTGACAAAGTACCCACAAAGTCCAGTTAGAGAAACCATCCTGGCTTGATGAGGCATGTGACCCTACTCCAACTAAGATATCACACCTCCTCCCAGTGCTAGCGAAAACCATCTGGCCAGCTAGGGAGCTGGGCTGAGGGCCCTTGCCTGCCTCAGTCTCCTGGAGTGCCCTGTCCACTGCTTCCTTTGCCTCAAGAGCCCACTGTATTCATGGAGACAGAGCCCCTCTGGCTCTGGTGATGGGTCCTGCCTGTTCTGATTCTTGTTCACTGGCCCACATCCCTTCAACATCCTCTGTTACCCCATGAGCACTTCCTACACCAACCTCTCCTTCCCCATCCCTAGCTTGCCCTGTGCGTCCCGTGCCGGCTATACCCCTTACCAGGATCCTCTTCCTCTTCCCATTGTCCTGCCAGTTCATGACATATGATTCAACAAATGGTGCCATGTGGTTCTTCTTCCTTGGCATGGCTAATATTGTTAGAATTCAGCCTTTAATTGACAATGTCTGTGCACATACATGCACACACAAACAGCCCTAATGCAGGGACAGGGAATCTGTGGCCTTCTAGATATTGTTGGACTCTAAACCGCATCACCTCCCTGTCATCTTAGCCCAATGAAGGATAATTGGAGCTGTTAGTCCAGCCACACCTCAGTGCCACAGGTTTTCCATTCTTTCCTAATGTATTTGTGGAATCTGATTGTATAATATAACAAAAAAGAACTCATTTCCCCCCAAATCATTTCCAAGAGAAATGGAGAAGATGAGCACTACCATAAGCAACAATTCTTCTGAAGACCTTTAGGAGGCAATAAACGTTTAAACTGCCTTTGTTAGATTATTTACTGTTAATTGAATGCATGAGGGTGGGGAAAAGCTATGCCTTTGCACAAACTGTTCTAGACTTCATTTTTAAAGAAATTGGCAGGAGTTCTTTTTTGTTTGCAAATCAAGAGTTCTCTAATTTGCTGCTAGCAAATGTGTTCCAGTTGATAATGAGGAATAGTTCCCAGGATAGCTTAAGCCATTGACATCAGTTACTTAGCATGGCAAGTGAACCTGTTATTTTCTAGTTGGCAAGATATTAGCAGGATTATTGCAGCTAGTCAGGCTGGCATTAATTACAGGAGAAGGCAGCCCTTAAATGTTTCTCTAATCTCTCTTGTCTACCTAGCTTGGATCAGGGATTTGAAATTTGTCAGGAGATCAAAGGACTGCCAGAGTTGTCCCATTCCACATTTGGCAGAGCTATCAGCCCTTGAAGACCAGGTGAAACAGATGAAGTTTTGTCACTACGTCTCAGCAGAGGGATATTACTTTATATCCGGACCCAAACAATAAATGCCAGATATTACATTTACACAAAATGTCTTACTGAAAACTCTATCCCCTTTGAACTGAATCACCCTGTAAACCACAGCCTCAGTGACAGGTCGCAAGCTGCCTATTGCCAATTTCTATACGCTTCCTTCTTTTAAATGAACGATGCATAAATTAATTGCCATTTGTGTGGTGTTAAGACTAAGCCGAGCAGCCAAAAAGTAAAATAAAATCCCACCCTGATCAAGCTTAGCTGCAAAGGTGCTAAGAGGAACTAACAGATTGTGACAAGGGGTGAAAGAAAGTGTCGAAAGACATTTTTCACAAGGGTCACTCAAAAGGGTATTTTAATTGCCCTCATTAGTAATCGAATGGATGTGCCACATTGGTCAGAAAATGCATTTTGTTGGAAAGTAATCTAGCTGCACATTTGATAGCACATTATTATTATTATTATTAAAAAAGATGTACTGATGAATGCTATGGGAGGTCAGGAAACTCGCTCCCTGTGACAGACACCCTCACTCTGAAGATGAGTGTTGGGTAATGTGGATGATATTTAGGTGTTTTATTAGATAATCCCCCCGCCCCCCATGGCTGTGTATCTGCTAAGAGAGGTCTATGATTACCATATTTTTTCATGCATATGACTATATTTCTCTTAGAATAATAGGCAAAAATTGTGTGTCATACATGGTAGTAGACGGGGGACGGGCAATTGATAGCAGCAGCCAGCAGGAAATTGTCAGTGGCGACCTGGGCGTGTGATTGGTTGCTACAGCAAGGCCTGCTGATGACTGGCTGCTGCTGCGACAATTGGACTTTTTTCACAGCAGCGGTGAGGCATATGTGCAATAGGCTGTGGCTGCAACGAATTGGGCAGGTGGGCTTTTGGCGGCAAGCATGCAGAGAATTGGTGGTCGCGGCAAACCGTGCAATTTGCAGTGGTGGGCCGGTTGTAGAGTAGTGACCCCCCAAAAAAGAAGCTCATCAACTTTGGGCAATCCCCCCCCTTTTTGTTCGGTCCCAAAAAAATAGGGGTCGTCTTATACATGGGAGCTTGTTATACATGGAAAAATACAGTAATTGTTTATGGTTGTGTTTAAGATTTCAGAGTAACAATACATTCCATATTTCTGTGAAGGATGTCCAGTGTGTATTTAGCACCCCTTATGGAGCGTCCTTAATTCTTATTTAATTACACTCTATGAGGGTTTAACACTGGATGACTTCACAAGTGAAGCAGAAAAGCTTTGCAGAGAAACTTTTAAACACTGTGCTTTTCCGAATGAAGTCTCAGGTAGACTTTTACCACCTAGCATGGCTATCAGTGTTCTAACCAGCAAAACTAAACTCAGCCCCTTCTAGGATTTAACTTCCCTGCAAGGAATCAAAACCACATTGTCCTGCCTAGCTAACCCCACTCAGATAGTTTAAAAACTCCAGCTGCCCACGTTGACTGAGAGTCAAATCTCCATCTGTAACTGAGAACCAATTCACTATCAGCCCCTGATAGATAATCCCTATCTTCACTGACAAAGGAAGAGGAGTGCGGGGGGAGCGCACCACCCCCGGCAGTGCGATCCCAGTGGGGTGCCATCGCAGCTGCCCAACTGCCCCCACTTGGCGCCACGCCCCACAGGTGGCATGTCATGCCCCCAGGACACACGCTACACCCCTGCTGGCAGCGTGCCCCGCCCCCAAGAAGTGCATCAGCCCTGCCCCCGCCTGCTCTCTGCCCTTGGTGCCAGAGCATGAAGCTCTGCTACTGCCTATCTGAGCCCACTCAGATAGGCAGAGACTTCACCTGTCCACCCAGGCAAAAAAACAAAAAAAACAAAACAAAAAGTTCCTACCTGACCACTAAACTATCAGCAGATAACTTAAATGCCAATTTCTCTCTTCCGATTGGCTCTCCCCAGCTTTCACTGGTTGCTGGATAACCAGGTGGCAGACCCAGCACCTTCCTTCGGAGATGGGACGTAAGAACAGAAGGAGGGTTTTTCAAGCTTGGACATAGTAAATATCAATCTTCTTCAGCAATTGTTTCTTACGTGGTCAACCAGATGATTGGGGAGTTTACAGTCAAGCCGTGATATCATCGCTTGACATTGTCATCTTTGAAATCTGTCTGTTCTCTGGCTGAAATCTGGCTCACTTCAGGATGAGAAACCTGTGGCCCTCCAGATGTTGGATTCTAACTTCCCATCAGTCCCAACCAGCACAGCCAATGGTCAGGGCTAATGGGAGTTGTAGTCCAGCAGGACCACATATTACCCAACCTTCCACCTTTGCAGTTAAAATAATTGTTTATAAATGGCTTAAGTATAGCTTTGAGCAATAGTTAGCATGGAGTAGGAGGCTGGCAAAATGCTATAAGATGAAGCTTGCCGATAGCCATAGCAAGATGTTCAGAGACTGTTAACAATGGGAGGCTTTCCCTAATTGTCAGGTGATAGGAGATATATATCGTATTTGAGTGACCAGAAGATGTGTCATTCCTGTTAAATGACATACCGAGGAACAATATATCCATACTTATTTCTGATACACATACAACTTAACCATGTTTACTTGGAAATAAGTTCAGATGAGCTCCCAATAGTTTATTGCCAAATAATTATCCATAGGATTGAAGGCTTAGGTTTTACCTCAACTAAGAAAATTCCTGTGCCTTTCTCAGGAGTGCAACAGCACATTAAAACCTCCCACTAGAGGTAGCTTAACCTTTAATTAAAATACATTTTTCGGGTTTTTTTAATGCGTTAATGAGACAGCAAAAATGATTTTGCTGAAAGATGAATAGCTATCCAGGCCTTAGAGCAGTGGAAGTTAGAGCCTCATTAGTAGTTAATTATGCAGAACACAGTATATAAATAAAGCTGTTATGGCAGTTACCAAAGAGAGAGAAGGGGGGGGGGGCTTGGTGCATTACCTAATGACATAAAATGTTTACAGTCTGTAGTAAGTAAAGGTACAATGTCTTACTGAAGTTATTAATAGTGTGTTAAACAGCCTGACAATCTGAATGCTCATCGCTTTGCAGATAAATGCTTGATAGCAAAATGAAAACGAACTACTTTCAGGAAAATAATAAGTACACTCCTTAAAAAATGAGGCTCAGGGAGATTAATGTACAGGGGAATAAATATTGTTTATACATAGAGAAACCCCCTTCCATTGCAGAAAGCAAACCTATGGATCCAGACCATAAGATGGCCAGATCCATCTATTCCAGTTTGTGTCAGTTTTGCTCCTTCATTAGTCCATTCTGTTTTGTTTCTATATTGATCTCTGTTGTTGTCCCCAAAAAATGTATTGGAATATGTATTTTATCACAGAAAACATATTTGGATATATATTTCATCTTAACATGCACATTTCCAAATATTATATCTTAATGTAAAAGGTAAAGGGACCCCTGACCGCTAGGTCCAGTTGTGGACAACTCTGGGGTTGCGGCGCTCATCTCGCTCTATAGGCCGAGAGAGCCGGCATTTGTCCGCAGGCAACTTCTGGGTCATTGGCCAGCATCTTAATGTACACATTTTTAAATTCTCTTGATACTTTTTCAGAGTTAAGAGTTATGCAGCAAAATTCAAGGAAGTGCAAAAACTGAAGGATAATTATATTCCAACCTATGTATTAACACAGGAGGTGAAAATTAGTTTGGCTTGCTTAAAATGCAAACTAAACAGAACTTTCCTCATGCCCTAGCCAGCTGCACCAGTTGGCCAGCCAGCTGGGCACCGCACCCAGAGCATGCGTAAATAGTTGCATAATTTACACAACATACATGATTTAAGTTAAATAGAAGATAGTGAGATGCATAACATAGTATTTGGCAGAAACCGACCTGCAGTGGAACGGAAACATCACTAATCATAATGAATGCCGGTCTAAACAGAGATGCTGCCTTCTCTTATGTCTTTTGTAGAGTACACCTAATATGGGTATCAAGAGGAGATAAGCATTCCCCCTCATAAAAGCACCCTGATCGGCCTCCTACCTGCCCGTGTTCCTGAACTGTATTTACCGGTAACTCGCAAGCAGCTGGAGTGGAAGAAAAGTAGGTGCTAGAGGAAGAGTTAAGCTTTCTCTGTCGTCATTTCCACACACCCCCTTGGGAAATTATTCATTTCCCATGGCAAATTGCCCTTTCTTGTGCGTGCTTAAGAGCAGGGGTCATTGAGTTACACTTACATGTGGCTGCAGTAGTATGGCATATGGTTTAGCCCTAAAGGAATATGATATGACATAGGTACAAAGGTTACAGTAAAGGGCATTGTATCATACAATAGTATACCGGAGTATCTGTGAAGAAATGCAGTATGATTAGTAAAACAAATCTCTCCCACCCATATGTCTCAAATCTCGGTGCTGTTATTTTATGACTCCCAGTACCATACATCTTCCATACATCTTGAAGACATCTCTCTCTCTCTCTCTCTCTCCTCTCCTCTCTCTCCTCTCTCTCTCTCTCTCTCTTTCTTCCATCTGCCCATCAGTTTCTTGAAGCCAAATGTTTTATTCCCTGTAGTTTTCCATTATGGGATGATCTTTCTCCCACAGGACTTGCCAAATGTATCAGAATTGATCTTTTTTTCTTACAAAAGAAAGGAACAAGAGAATTTTGAATGCAGTTGAGAAGATGCTTCTGCAAAGAAGGCCAACAAAATGGTTTGAACATTTGTCATGATGAAATACAAATTGCTATGAATATTGATTAGAAGCCGCACAATCAATTAAAGCTTTAGTAGATTTCCTCATTTAGTGCATTTGTTCAGCAGTTACCAAGTCCATAGCCTGTTCAAGGAAATTCAATTGGTAAGATGACAAAAGTAGATAATGAATGTCTCCATCTGGATTGTGAACCAAATTTGTTCCCCACTCATCTTGCATATTTTTCCATCCTCAATAAATAAAGTGGTAGCAAACAAAAAGTGCCCAGCTTAAAATTTTAGTGTTGTCAGCTGTGATTATCAAACAGAGTAGGAGAAACTTTGGTTTAACTTAGGTTAAAGGCCTTCCTATGACAGCAGAGAGGGATGGGTGACTATGTCAATTTCATTTTTTCTCAGTTTTTCATTTCCCCCAATCTTCAGTTCTCCACAATTCCACATTAATTTCATTTTTAAATAAGTTATAACCACTTTAGATTATTTGTCCACAAATATACACATTTTTGCAAATCAGTTTTCCCTAATGTAATGCATTTTGTATGCTGTTTTCATCCATATATGTATTTTTATGAACAATTATATGCACTTTTGTACGTTACTTGGCAGGAGAACGACTGCATTGCAAAAATCAGAGAAGTGTGAATTTTGTAGAATGGTATTTTGGTTTGCATATTGTTTCAGAAAATGTGACTTAACCAAGTTTGCCTTTAAATGTAAACTGAATTGTGTTACTCCCCCATCCCCAAGTAAAGACTTGAATTTTTATTAATATACATATCCAGGTACGATCTATTATTATTTATTTCATTTATGAATTCCTTCCCATGAGGCACCCCAAACAAATTTACAATAAAACATACATACAACAGTTACATAAAAACAGTTAAAACCACTATATATATATATATATATATATATATATATATATATATATATATATAGTTGCTGTTTCAAACTGTTTGAAACAGCAACAGCAAATACACAAAATTAGTTCAAATCCAAGAAAGGTACCGTTGGGGATAAAAACTTCAGAATCCTTGCTCAAGGTTTTAGAAGGCTTCTTCTTTAGCAGAGAAGAGTCCTGTCTGATATGCAGTAGGAGGGCATTCCAAGGAATGGGTGACTAAATGCAGTAGGGGTGTCTTCAGCTAGTACCAGATGAGCATACCCTTGGCCAGCTTAGTAACAGAGCTGCCTATTCCAAACTCACTCATCCCAGTGGATCTTAGGTTTGAGTTGCAAAGTCACGTCCTGGAATGTGACCATATAATTGCAGATTTATGATTGAAACACCACTGTTATGTTACCATAGAATATGGACCAGTAAGAGCATTATATTTCTATTTCATGTTTTGTACTTTTATAGTACAGTGGTAAGGTAAAGGTAAAGGGACCCCTGACAGTTAAGTCCAGTCGCAGACGACTCTGGGGTTGTACGCTCATCTCGCTTTACTGGCCGAGGGAGCCGACGTTTGTCCACAGACAGTTTTTCCGGGTTATGTGGCCAGCATGACTAAGCATGTGGTTTCTGGCGAAACCACAGCATCACACGGAAACGCCATTTACCTTCATGCCGGAGCAGTTCCTATTCATCAACTTGAACGTTGATGTGCTTTCAAACTGGTAGGTTGGCAGGAGGATTCGAACCGCTGACCTTCCGACCGGCAAGCTCTAGGCTCAGTGGTTTACAGTCCTGTTTAAGAACAATTCGGTTTACAAACTCCGCAAAACCAGAAGTAGTGTCCAGTTTGCGAACTTTACCTAAGTCTAAGAACAGAATTCAAACAGTGGAAGGGCACTGGCGATGGGAGGCCTCATTAGGGAAAGCACACCTTGGTTTAAAAATGGTTTCCGTTTAAGAACGGAGTTTCAGAACGGATTAAGTTTGTAAACTGAGGTACCACTGTATTTAAATGGAATGCTGGAAATTTTGCTGTTGCGATTTATGCTTTATAGAAAAGCCTGCTTTGAATACTCCTTTCTACCATTGCTCAACAGGAAATCTGTTTAATGGTCTAAGATTGTGGCAATTAATGTAAATTTTTGTACTGTTTTGACAGACCATTGAAGGTTTCATCTGTTGGAAGAGAGCTCTCTAAATTAATATTAATGAAAATAGTTAAGAACATAAATGGCATGCCTGATTTTTTTTCTTCATGTGATGTTGCAAATCTTATCTTCATTAAGAAAAGCAATCTATGAAATAGAAAGTCTCTCCCAAGCTATAACTACGAGTCTCTCCCTCCCCATTTCTTCATCAAATAATCTATTCATCATTTGTTGAAGAAGGAAGTATGTATTTGAGCTATTGTCTGTCAATTGATTGGAAAAATAATATTCATTTCCTAGCAATGCTAGACTTGAACAGTTTGGGAAATGAAAATGCTGGATAAAAAGCCCAGTTAATGAAAACAGAGCATTTTATTTTAAATTGCTAGTGTGACCACATAACCTTAGTTAGGTATATCTGTTGCTACTTGAAACATACAGAAGCAAAAACATTGTCACTAGAAGGCTATAGTATCTCACGCCTCCTATGTATGTTTTTATAATAAGAAAATTTATTCAGGTTGGTGCAGCTATTAACTGTGTGCACAGACCACAAGATTCCATTTGGATCCAGATTCAGCACTTCAGTCAGAAGCCTGTCTCATTCTGATGTGCTTTGTAGCCTTCTGGCTTTGCATCCAAAGCTGCTTTGTGGGAAATGAAGCACTGCTTTCCCCCCATTTATTTGGCAATGGACAAAGAAAGAATCATCAAACTGCACAGGACCAGTTGTTGTTGTAGTTGTTTGCCTTTTTTCATACAATGTTATCTGTGAAACAAGAGCACTAGTGATGGAATTTAATGATGATAATAGGCTTGAGATATCAGAAAGAAAATCATTCAGTGAGTGGGCACACAGAGTCACTAAACTGTACAAGACTGTGGAAGTTCCCCCACTACAAAAATAATAAGTCTTGAGAGAGGTTGAAAAGGTTAAAAAAACCAAAAACCACAGACACTCGGAGACATAAGGCCAAGTGAAAAATAAACAAAATAACTCACTTTTTTAAAAAAGACTCACATAAAGAAGTTCAAGACGATATCTACAGTGCTTTTATGGGAAATGGGATGGCAAAGTGGGTGCAACAACAGTGCATTCTGAAACAAACTCTGCCTAATTATCTGACCAAAGCAAGACAGAAAGAATGGAATGAACAGAACTGCTAATGAATGAATGGAAATAAAACAATACATTTAGAAGGATGCTAGTGAGAGTGGAACAGAGGAAACTAATTTAGCATCACTGAAAAGGGCAGTTTGGGGACTCTGCCCCAACTCCACCAGAACTGTTTACAGCATCCAGTATTAAAAGGAAAGAAGTTGCAAAAGAGCAGGAAACATGTAAGACAAGCATTCCCTCAAATGACCCTCCCTCAAAGCTCTGGGATTCTCATTTATTATAAGCTGCACATGTCAGTCACATTAGAACTATCCCTCTCCCCCACTTTAGCAGAGAGTTTTCCTATGGTAAACAGTGTTGTGTTTCAGTCACAATGTCTTCAGCATCACCTTTTGTGGCCTTGACTCAACTTGTGACACCACTTAGGCCACCATCCTTCAACCCTGCTCCTCCCTGAGGCATCCTCCTATGACCCAAGACTTTGGCTTTAAACAAAGCTGGTGTACACCCCTAATAATTATATAGAAGTCCAAAATAAAAATTAAGGATTGGCAAATAAGATAGCAAAGAAATGAGAAAGGTGGCAGGAGCTGTGTTATTATAAAGTATACCAACTCCTTGTTTAGCTTAGCTTAGTTTAGCTTAGCTCTTTCACTGGAATTTCAAGAGGGTAAAATGAAAAGAGGGACAGGGAACGTCAGCTTTTTTTCATTTCCTGTGAATGAGATTAATCAGGTCACCTGAAATACCAAAGATTAAAGCAATGAGCTAATCAATTATGGCAATATCCTGAGCTTCCTGCTGCTAATGTCTCAGAGGGAGAGTGAAAGCCGAAGAACCGTGAAAACCTCTGTCACTCTAAGTCACACTGATTTAAAAAGGCCATGGGGAAGACATGTTCTGGACTAGATTTTATTAATATCTCAAAAGGATTTTGTTATTAATATTGTGAGTCTGAAAACTCTCACCTCTGCTCTGAAGAAAGCAACACTGTAGAGTTGCTACTGTTTTTCAAAGTCCTAGTTGTAGAATTTGTATTCGGGACCCAGGAATTCGCATTTAGTTGGTGTCTGGTGGGGGGAGTACCAATGATTTGTAAATCTATGCCAGTCATTGTGGTGGCTGAAGCCCCCAGCCAAGCCCACCCTGGCCCATTGAGGCATGGTGTGCCTCTATGACACATACCATACACAATATATATGGTATCATATTGTTCCCAGAGAAATGGTGGTGACAAGGGGAAGGTAGATGCAAACAGTGTTGTGTCAAAATTTTCTTTTGTGTTGTTGTTTTTACCATTTCCCGTCAATTAGGGAAAAAAGATTACATTTGAAAATGTAACTTTAGTGAAATCCTTATGAGTTTTTGTTACCTTACTTTCAAGGTGGCCAAGTGGGGTTGTGGATGTAATTTTACAAATCATATCTGTGCAGTGGGCTGCATTCTGCATTCTGAAAGCTTTATATAAGAGGAGGCAGGCTCCACCCTGACCTATGTGTGTTCATTAAAATGTTGGAGACTGGTATCTCATGCATAGGTGTCCTCATAGGGGTGGCCTCCTGACCTTCTAAAGCTCATTCATAGGTCAGGAGCACAGCCTGCTACTTTGATGTTGACCCTTTAAGCAAGTCCATTGTATCCTAATAAGCACCTGGAACGGGCTTGTGTCATATCATGCATTCCACAGGAAGTCATCGAGTAATCTGAAAATAAGTATACAGTAACAAGTTGATAAAAGTCCATGTGTACATCAAGCCTGTTTGTTAATGTATGACTATGTTTGTTAAGCATTTTTACATGGGAAAGTGCCAAACAAATTGTTAAAATGAAATAAAAGGGGCAGTCTAAATGGGAGACTTTGGCAATAGAGAAACATACTTCAAAAACTGTGAGTCATTTTGTTTTTTGCTCTCATTGTTAGTCAAAGGAAGATATAAGTATTGATAACCCATCTGATCAATGGGATAAACCAGTTAAAGTATTTGCAGCCATAAATCACATTTGTTCCAATATTCAAGCGTGTCAAGGGAAGATCAGGAGAATCATAAGTAGGTGAATTACTGCAGTTAAAAGAGATCACCAAAGCATTTATAGAAAGGCAGCTCCTGGGATCAATTTTTCTTATGCACTGAAACACTCACATAGCCAATAAAGCATTAGTAAGATTAATGAGTTTCATAAAAAAGAGCAAATTTTGGATCCATATTTTATTCACTTCACTGTAACTTAAAATTGCATTTTGTATTTTTGTAAACTATATTACTCCATTTCCTTCACGTTCTTTGTGTTATTTACATTCAAATAGGTTAAAGAGACATTTTCTGGAGAGGTGTTAGCACAAGAAAAAACGGCAAAAGTCATTACAGTATATGCTATACTGATGGCCAATCAATTGAAGGATCATATTGAGCCTTCCCTTGCCTCCTCTGCCTATTCACATAAGAAGACTTTGGGATGCCTCAAAGCAATACTCAGCATTTCTGTAACAGTTTATAGAGTGTTTCAATGGATAGACAGATCATTATAAATCTAGTTCATGTCCTTGTCACATCTGCTGACAAGGAAGTCGGTTCCATCCCATTTCCACATTTCATGTGCATGATCTCTCACCCTGAAACAAAACAAAACACAAAGTTATTACTAAAAGGGGAAGGGCTGAGGACTGGCCATATTTCCCCCTTTTAAAAAAACCAGGCAGTACCCAGGGGAAGGGATCTGTGGTACAGCATCTGCTTTGCATACAGAAGATCCCTGTTTCGAACCCTGGCATCTCCAGGTAGGGCTGAGAGAGAACCCAGTCTGAAACAGTTCTGCCTTCATGGTTGAGGGCCGCAAATGCTTCTGAATACAAGTTGCTGGAAATTACAGAACGGTAGATTGCTCAAATGTTATTGAACTCCAAGTAGGGATGTAAGAGATCATCGTTTTCTGTTTTGTCACATGCATCACTGTTTCCTTTTAGCTGCAGTTCACTTTCCACTAAAACTACAGTTTCTGCATCATTTTCCACTGTGGGAAAAATACATTACTCATGTAATTAATTATGTAAATTACATTGCCATTATGTTATACAGTCCCCTTGATTTCAGTGCAAAGGCAACAAAATGTAAAGGGGGAATATAACCAATTACCCTACATACTATTTGCTGACTAAAAACACCAACAGTGGATACCAATCAAGTTCACTGGATTGATTTCCTTTCCAATGGGATGAATAAGCGAACAACAGCAATTTCTACTCCCATTTCCATTTCCATCAGAATTCTCTAACGTCCCTAACTCCAAGTCCCATCAGCCCCAGGCATCATGGCCAATTGTTAGGGATGAGGGCAGTTGTAGTCCAACTCCATTTGGAGTGCTATAGGTTTCCCATCTCTGATTTAGACCAAGGATGATCAAAAAGTTTAAACCATAGTTCAATGCCCTTGTCCCTGAATGCCATTTGGTGGGACAGACAGGGGTATGGGGGCTCCAGGGACGACTCTAGGTTTTTTTCTATCACTGGCCTGAATTGGTTATTTGAATGTGTGGTTGTTAAATTTCCATATTAACCTTATTAATAAAATTCTGTTCTGTTTCTATCCATCCAGTGCATTTGACTCTTCATTGCACTCATGTCTTGTCAATTTCACTTCCATCTTGCAATTTTGAAACCAGCTCAGGAGAAATAGTTGCCTTCATCACAAATTAGTTCTGTCAGCAATTCTGTAGGGTTTTTGATCAGAGTTCACCTTAAAAGTAAATAAGCAACAAGAGAAAAAAATATGGAAACCAGCAGAATCTATACATTATTTTTTTTAATAAGAATTTATTGGTTTTACAACAGACAACAAACAGATATAACACCCACATTAACCTAACAAAAATAGACAAATACATAAACACCAATAACTCTTCTTCTTATATTATACAAAAAAAAAAATCTTGTTCGAATCTTGGTACAGACTTCCCCTGCCTTTTCACCTTCGGTTCTAAAACCAAATATTACTTTGATAACATCATATACCATCTTAATCTTGACAACTTCGAATTTTCGAGAATCTATACATTTAGTACTGTGGCATCTGTTATGATGTGAGCACTGACCTCAGGCCCAGACACAATATTGAAAAGGTGTTTTGGTGGCTTTATGAACTTTGCAAACAGATGAGATAATGTCTGGAGCCCACCAAAGTCACATGTTGTGGTAAGAGACATTTCAAAGCCACAACTTAGATATATACTATTCATCCTGGAAACAAACAGAAACAGGACAAACCTTCCAGTAGCACCTTAGAGACCAACTAAGTTTGTTCTTGGTATGAGCTTTCGTGTGCATGCACACTTCTACACACGAAAGCTCATACCAAGAACAAACTTACTGGTAGTTGGTCTCTAAGGTGCTACTGGAAGGAATTTTTTATTTTATTTTGTTTTGACTGTGGCAGATCAACACGGCTACCTACCTGTAACTAGGACAAACCTTGAATAACTTCTGTCTATAGGAAGATGAGGCTTGTCAACCTGGGAATGTACTGTAGCCTCTGTTGCTATTCAGCATTGGTAACAATAGAGTAGGAATTTTATTACATTCAATCAGTTGTACAGTTACTGTACTTTTAAGACCTATTCTTAAAAGGCAAATTGTGAGGTGAGCTCCATAAAAGAGCAAGCAGAAAGGGATGGGCAGCCCACTGACCACCCAGAAGTCTGTCTCAGGTTAGGGGACTCTCCTGAATGGGATAGGCAAGTACCTATGCTCAGTTTTCATCTGTTCCCCATCAAATCACTTCACATCATAGCCCAGCCTGTTCAGGATAGCTTGAGGGGCTGCCAGGAAAAAGAGTGACTACAAAAGGAAAGCTTCACCCACCACTGCATTTCAGGACCCAAGTTGGCATCTTTAATGCTTGAGGCTGTGTCTAAAATACACAGAGAGGAATATCATAACATTAATAGCCCAAACAAGCCTTGTTTCGGGCAAGCTGTAGCCATCAAGACTCATCCAATCCTCAAAGCAATTGCCCCAAATTTGATCAAGGCAAAATACCAACAGACTAGAAAATTCACATGTAAGATTATTATTTTTTAAGGTTTCTGTTTTATAAATAAAAACAAGCTTGTCCTACATTAATGTTTCATCTCTCCTTTGGTTTTTGCATGCCTGTGGCAATCCATAACTGTCAAGCTCCTACTGAGAGGCACACTGAAGTCACTTTAAGAGAAGCAAACTCAGCTGCCTGTGGATTCCCAGCTTAACCTGCCCAACTCTTGGCAAGATGCAGCCACTTTAGTACATGAAAACGGCAGCCAACTTCAGATCTCAGTGGGATCCCTCTCCTTTTCTTGGCAGGCTTACCTCCCTGGATGGCATCTTGCAAGACAAAATTAGAAATCAATGATGTTTTGGCTCAGCCCTAGATATTAATAGTAACAGTCGCAACAAACACCATCTGTTGTCATGTGACTGCAGTGAGGCAGTGTAGTTGTGCAGTTGTTATGAGATATGCCATTTGGCAGGTGGGCATCGCATGTTTCTCTTCAAGATCACTCCATCGTCATTAGTAATCTGGCCCCACATCGCAAGTGTTATTTTCTTGGGTAGTTATTGCACCCCAGAGAACAAAACTAGCAATGTGTTTGCATATGATCCCTTAGGTGCAAAATATTGCAAATGAGCACAGCTGTCAACTTTTCCCTTTTCTTGTGAGGAATCCTATTCAGAATAAGGGAATTTCCCTTAAGAAAAGGGAAAAAGTTGACAGCTATGCAATGAATTATTTTTATACTACTAGTCATGAGTTGAGATATCATTGCACCAAACAGCTGCAAATATTTTGTGTGTTATCCACACACAAAAATCACGCACAAGCAGATGTACTGTTTCATAGTGTTTCTGCTTCAGGAACCATACAAGAGTGTGTATTAAGTTAAGTGTATATTAAGTTAAATGTGTTGTATCATGTAAGCAGCATTTGGAAATATTGTATGTTGGAGTGTGCAATCCTTTCCCTGCTGCTCTGTTGTCTTGAGGATGTTTCCAATACCTTCTAGCAGGGGTCAGAAACCTGGAGCCCTACAGATGATGCTAGACTACAGCTTCTCTCATCCCTGACTCTTGCGCCTTGATGGCTGAGACTGATGGCAATTGGAATCCAAACAATATTTGGAGGGCTATGGGTTCCACATCCCTACTATGACATTCCCACATTGCCTGGCAGAAACAGGCACCAGTTATTCTATCTCTCTCTTGTGGGCCCAATTATAAGGACTATACAACATTTATGGGATTTTGGAAGGAGGTGGGTACATGTGCCTGGGGGCATTTCTAATCCAAACTATTCCCCCCCCCCCAATCTGATACTCTTATTCCAGAGTGTCAATATTCTTCCCAATGTTACAGCACAGGAAAGAATTTGAGATATGTATGACCCCCAACAAAGTCTAGAGAAATAAGGTATTTCAGTTAAAAGGAATAAGGAAAGGCAGATATTGCAGCCAGGAAAATAAGAGAGGTGACTATATAAAACACCACCTGCAGAATCAGAGTCAGAAATGCCAGATTTTAGCAAACATAGAGTGAGCAGGTGTGGAAAGGTCATGCACTGTAATTTATCACACAGAGAAAATATCCCACCCAAAGTCTGAACTCTTTGAGCCATGAAGTGCAACCCTTGTAAAATGGTAGCATTGTAGAAAACAGATGCTGTGAATAAAAGGGAAGAAACAGACGAGTGCACTGTATTAACACGACAATAGAACTGCAACGTTGTCCAGTTAATTCATCTCTGAGACTTATTAAAATTAAAGACATTTTACAATCTCTATTGCCCGTTGACTTCTAATTAATTTGGTAACTTTAATAAAGCAGTAAAGTCATATAGCAGAGTATCTTACAGGGTTTATTCAAGCTTCAAATGGGTAACATTTGCTGCCTGTGAACCAGGTAATTACTGCATAATTAATTTTTTCATACTTTTAATGTGAGATGTCTCTCAAATATAATTTAATTTTATATATTAATAGTCATCCAGCTCTTCTAATTGCAAGGAGAGAAAGGTGAATTACAACTAACCATACTTCCATAATATTCTCTCTGAAAGGCAACGTTCACATGAACAAAACAAAACAGATCCCCATTGTTCACACATACATTAATACGCAACAGTACCAGAACTGCTTGTTCCTTGTCAAGCCAATCATCTTCAAGAATGCCATCTTGTGATAGTATATCTCGATTCCATTACATTTTCATATCTAGAGGTACCTCATAGCTAGCACACAAGGAAGAGCTACCCTAGTCTGACATCCACCTAAAGAAAGAATTATGGAGGAGTAATTTAAAGCAATCAATGTTTTATTATTTTCAGCTTGTGTCATCACTTAAGCATTAGATCCCGCCCCCCATGAATGGAGGAGGGCCTGATTTATTTTAATTAGTCCATAGCTTGCTTGCATTTGTGTATTTGAACCTTTCTGGTGACATTCATTGGTATTATGACTGCATTTCCTCCTTGAAACAGCCGTTTGCTTTGGACAATAGAGAATGATAGTCTGGCAAATGCTAGAAAGCCTTCAGAGCCAAAGTCACTCTCCACATATCAAATCTTGCTTACACGGTAAGACCATCAATAAAAGGACCTCAAAGGAGTGAAAAAAATCAATTCTGTAATTGGATAAAAGTAGTCTTCTAAGCAGACTGGAGTAGGATTGTATTGTTCAGCTTTCCAGGTATGTATTTGGTGTGCAATGGAAACATTTAGTCATTTACTAACCAGTTATGCCCATGTCCTATATTTAAAATATCTCAGGACTGAGTCATGCATGGGTTTGCATCATTTGGTATCTCTGAATTATATTTAAAAGTATTAATGTTTATCTTATCATCTAGTAACAAACAACTAAAGCTATTGCCTGTGTTTGAAGTGCAGTGATATGAAAGCTCTGTTTTGTTTGATCTGTAAGGGATGTTTTACACATGAATGTATCAAATAATGTACATAGATATGAATGCACCCTAAGATCTAATGCAGACAAAATGGTGGTCCTCACATAAATTCACCAAGAGTTCTTAGGACTACCACCATAATGTTATATCGTGCTCACACAGCCATTGTGCTGAAAAACTGAGTGGCAGCAAGAACATAAAAATGAATAGTCCCATAGGACCCACTCTAGGTTCCACATCTTTATTCCACATCTCAGCTCTAGGTTCCTTTGCTTTATTGAAAATATTATGGAAGAGGGTTACTACCTTCATGATCTGTTTGTAGGCATCACAGAGACATATGGTTGTCAACTAGAGGAGATAGACTGAGTCCATCTGAAGAAGGCCAGACTGCCACTGAAATGACTTCCTACAGCTACAGAAGGTGGTTCTTACAATATTTTCATGAAAAGAATGGATGGGTGCTCATTAAATTGCACACATTCAATCTATTTATTTTTCACAATGTTGTTTTTAAATGTTTCCTAACATATCCCAGGGGCATTTTGACTTTCTTGTGACAATGATGGTATGATTGATCCTGTTTGATAATATTTCTGTGGCAGGCAACCCATGAGGTCTCTCAATTATCCACTGAAATGAAGATCCAAGGATATTTTGCTGGAGAAGGTGATAAACTTGCACGTTGTTAGGCAATGCAAGTCATGTTGAACTCAGTGGCATCTCAGCAGCCTGTGTGCAAGATTGAAACCAAGACTGAGAAAAATTCATTTCTTTGTATATTCTTAAATAGTACAATAGAAACAAAATCATAGACTTCATCAGCTCTTTTTAAATTGTCGAAGTAGTTGGGAATCAGATGCTGTCTAATCTAGTTGCTATTCTGCATAAATATTTCAAAAACAGAATTAAAATCAGCATTATAATTTTATACTTAAATGTGCCTAAAGATTGATAGCTGCAAAAAAATGGTATTATAAAATGTGAGTGTCTGTAAAAATGATAACTGTTAGATGCAGGCAAACAAGTGAAAATATTGATACTTTAAAAATATATAGCAGGTATCCTTGTATTCAATAATGGAGTTGAATATTGCAGTGTAATAGGAGCCGCAATAATTTGCTGTCAATGATACATGTGTGTATTAGTATTGCAGCAGGCAATATAGTAATATAGAAATGGATGGAAGTAATAAGAAAATAATTGTTGGTAGACAGTGATAGCTTTAACATAGTTAAACAAACAATGAATATTTGAGCTACATGAGTAAGGTGGGCAAAATCTATTGTGCTGTTGGAAAACATATTTAAATTCCCAGTAGATATATTTACTAATCAAAGGGCCTGCTTCTCATCCTAATGAAGATAAAATTCAACTTGACAACAGCAGCAGCAAAATGTAATCCCAAAAGATTCTATTGCTGAAAAATAATAATTCATCTTAAGCAATCAGTGTCTACTACATGCCAAAGATGAGAAGTAAACAGATATAATATAGAAACAAAAAGTAATGTTTATATAGCTATAGCTTAGTCAGACATCTTGTTGACAGTGCTGGATCCTTAATATTTTTTTCATCCACCTGATTCATTTGTGCTCTTGTTATCATATGGATGGAACTATAGAGCAGCATGGAGTCGATTCACCAGTTTAGGAAAAAACAAACAAACCCAGAACTGGAAACTGTGGTTCTTGTGCTTCCTTTCCTTGTGCAATTAATTATTATAGTTCATTTGACCCACAATATTATTTGGAAATAATTCCTAGTTGTTCAGTGAGAGAGATTCTTGCCCACCTTTGTATCCATTCATTTGTTGTGTACTTTTGTGGTGTCACAGGTAGTTTGTAGCCAAGGGCAACATCTGGGAATGGCATCATCATAATTTCGTCAGGCCTCACAATGGTGAGTGCTTGTTTATAATTGTGCTTGTTTATAATTAAATATTATACCAACCTTCATCTGTGGTGATACCTGGGAAGGGCACACCATAAAACTGTCGTAGGGGACCTTTTTCAGGACAAAGATTGCATCGCCCTTCAGGGAAGCCCCCAGAAGCTGCATGACAGTGGTAGGTGGGTAGGCAGAGGCAGAGGAGAGGGGAGGGACCTATGTGACTCTTTTCTTTGTACAAAGGCCACCATTCCAGCTACACAAAAGCAAATCTTTCCATATCCCCTTTTCCATCTTTCAATCCACTTAAACAAGAAGCATTATCAAAGTTCAAGGAAACATTCCAACTAGGCAAAAGCACTTGAGGGTGATTATTACAGCTGGTGAGGGGGATGATATGGAGAACATTGGATCTCACTTGATTTGTGGACTGGTAGTTCCCCACCCCTTTCATAAAACATTAGTTGTATTCAGAATAGACCCACTTATTAGCATAAAACCATTTATTTCAGTGGATCTGCTCTCAGTATGAAGTATTTTGGTCTCATTTCAATTATTAAAAAACACCAGCACACAAATACACAAAAAAATCTGACCAGAGGAAAAGGCTAAAATACTAGTTTCACATTTATTTATTTTTTTAAAAAAACTCCCTAAAAATCCTACAGGCACTTCAATGATTTCACTCATTGGGTAAAATCAACCCACTCTAACTGATCTACCCTTGCAGATCTGGTTTCGGTGCTTGCTTTTGCACCCTAATTCCATCATCTCTGCTTGGGAATGCTTAGCCATTGTCTTGAAATGTTGTCTTCACCTGTTGTTAGAATTTACCTGGATGCTGAGGATCTCCGCTCCTTCTCTCTTTAATAAAACTAATCATAAAAGGTCTTCCTGAATAGAAATGCTTCCAAGGCACATTTAAAAAGTCAAAGAGAGGGGGGTTACTGGATTCCCCCCCCCGGGAAGTAGTTCCACAAGCCATGCAACACTGCACAAAAGGTTGTTTTACGATGCTCACCAAATGGGTCTGTTCTAAAGTAAGATTGGGTATGATTATATATATATCTTTTTAAAGTAGATAAATTCATGTGGAAGAAAATGTGAGTCTTTCGGTGCTGCATGCTTAACAAGCTTGATTTTTGCACATGTGCATTGCCCGTGCATATACAATTTGTATGTACATAGACTTAGTTCACAAGTGAACTAAGAAGGGCAGGATCTGTTGGCACGATCCCAATCTCCCTTCCTCCATGAACACATATCCAGCTACCAGACGTTATGAGCGTGAACGTATCTCTAAACCTCAAGAATGAGCTTCAAATGATTAGCCCAGTCTTAAAATGTCATATTTTATTATTAGTTCAACCAACAACTGAACTAAATCAGATCACTAGGTTATGTTAACAATTCTTCAAGGCATATTTCACATGGCAGCTAATTATTCCAAGATAAATTCTCAGGGGTAGGGGCTATTGTTTAAATAAAAAATGTTGAACGTGCCTTGTGTTAATACAGTCATTGCCAATCAGACCTCTGGAAAGTAAGTGCAGTGTTTATGCTGTTGCAATTGGGATAGCATTTTACAATTAACCTCTATAAGTAGAATATGATTATCTAGCATTATCTTGTGTCATGTTTACAGGTTTGCACTATACTTGAAAGAAGCAAACTGTCTGTGCAAAGAGAGAAAAAGAGATTGCTTTCGCACCTACGCATCTTCTTTGTAATTGGCATCTTTTGTTCACTCACTGTTTGTCGAGCATCCAGACAGATCATTGTTAATCTATTACACCTGTTTTCTGTATAGTCTTTCTGTCTATCCTTCCCCACCATCCAACTTGGACTGTTTTGGTGTGTTGCAGTAATAAAGTGCAATTGCTTAAAAAAAATGAAAAACGCTACAGTTCACACATGTAGAAGAATAAAGCTGTGGCCCATAGTTCAATCCATTTACCAACTCACATTTTGTTTCTAATGGCTGTAGAGGCCACTGTAACTTTAAAAAAATATGAAACAACATGAAAACATGCCCAGCAGACATGTAAAAATGTACCTGTTTCTCCACGTTGCCCCCAACATTTAGAAGCAACTTTCTTCAGAATTAATATAACAATAAACTTCAAGCTCTTTACATTTTGCACCTGACAATGTTGTGTCAAGCCAAATGTTTTGTAAAAGTTTGTTTTTAATGAAAACTAAAGTTTTTTTCCTGTTTTTATTTCCATGAGCATATGTTATTTTGGTGTCACAAGGCAGCCAAATGCAGCTTGTCTCAACTCCCAGAACAGAGATAGGTTCTTCAAAGCCAGTTAGCAAATTGTTCCCAAAGGCCACTTCAAATCTTCCTATTTTAGAGAGGGTACATGTCAATTCTTCATTAACATTTTCATTTTCATTATATTCATATAACCTAAAGAGAAATTCCCCGCAGCCCAAAATGTGGTAATCAATTTTGATGCCATGTTCAGATGGAAGGTTTGTGTTAACTTTGCTTTTGCCACTTCACATGCAAATTTTAACCTTAAGACAGTGAACACGGCAAAAAGAAACCATTAAATAGTACTGGTGTTTAAAGAAATGGAGGTTGGGGAATAGGGGAGAGATCTTCTTACTGGCGTTGGAAATAACCCCCTAAGCAGAACTGTTAGTAGCAGTAGTGCTTTTTAAAATAGCTACTACTATTATTAGTGATAGTGATATTTATTGTGTCAACTTTGCTCTCCTGCCTAGCTACAGTGACATTTCTTTCAAAATTCAACTATTTTTTTAGGGAAACGTTTAACAGCCTGTTTAATAGATGCTATATTAGAATGTTCTGTCACACATCTGGGTGATGTATGTTTTATCAGTATAATGAGAATATGATTCCTTCATAGGTCTTTTCTAAGAAGTGAGGAGGAGATGAAAGGGCATTCTTGGACACTGATAAGAAGGATTTCTGGGTGCATACATATGTATAAGTGGTTTGGTGTGGCAACACACCAATAGAGCATGCCACTCTGAAACAAAGATACTTCTATTACATTTATGTGATAAATATCTGCCTGGCTGGCTCAAACTATCAAAGGATTTGATTAAGGGATTGATTTGAATACAAACAGCATAATTGACCCTGGAGAAAAGATGAACTGATATGGACAACAAAGCTTTGTGAATAGGCTTATAAGATTAGGAGGTATCTTGGGGAATGTCAGCAGTCGTGATCTATTCTGAAGTCATATCTTGGCTGGAACAATGAATTTCTTTTTATTATGCCTTTGATGAAGTGTTTTCTGACCAGGAAACTTAACCAACAATTTTTATGTGTCTCTCACACACATGGTCACTCCCCTGAAGATACAAGCACATTCGTTTGGCTATGTTAAAAATGTAATAAGCCTGTGGAGGCTCCAATACATACATCGATCTTTGCACAAAATGCGGACTTCCCTTGCAATTCAGTTTTATGAACAGTGTGCAAATTGAAGTGTCTTGGAGTTCCAAAACACAGCAAATATTTTAAGGAATGGGTTTTCCATCATCATGAAGAATAGAGATGATATGGTGGGAACAATATGAGGCACTCGGTAGCAGTTTAATGTTAAAACCGTAAGAGGAGCCTGCTGAATGAGGCCAAAGGCCTATTTCCTGCTAAAGGGCAGGAAACTACAAGAAGGAAGGAGCTGATGGGAATGACTCATGGTATCAGTTGTCTCCATAGTAATGCACAGAATATGGGAAACAAGCAAGATGAATTTGAGGTCTTAATACAGGATGACAAATATGATCTAACACTGAATTAGTGAAACTTGGTGGGATGAGACTCATGGTTGGAATGTAGAAATTGAGGGGTATAAGCTGTTCAAAAGGAATAGAGCAGTTGTTCCCAATTAGGGGTCCAGGAACCCCTGGGGGTCCACAGAACACACCCAGGGGGGTTGTGGCCTCATCCCTTGCCTCTCCTCCAACTACACTTTTGCCATTTTTGCATGGTAATATCACAAATCTTATGGTCTGTTTTAGCACTGTGCAATTTTTCAATCTATTGACCAAAATCAGTTTTTAAATCACACCACGACAACAGTTTTGACCCAGCAATATGCAGCAATATATAGCTCCTCGCGTAAAAGAGAACAGGGCAGATGATTTCAAGGCACTACCGATATCACACAATCATCTCAGCCGATAATGCTGCTGATCAGAGCTACCTTTCTTCACACTGAGGGAAAACAGGGCAGCCAATTGCAAGGTGCTGCCTTCCCCTCATGCTGACAGAGAACAGGACAGCTGATCAGCCTCACTTCAAGGCACCGTGGCACTACCTTCCCCTGGTAGATGGAGCAGCTTTTCTCAGCAGGAAAGCAGCAGCAGCCACAGTGGACATGCATTGTTACTGGCTGCCCCGCTGACAGTGGCTTGATGCACCCCCCCCCCATCCACTCGCAATCAAACCATGCAGTGGAAGTGACTCCGTTTCCTCTCCTCCCTCCATGGCTGCTCCTTCACTCAGTGGAGAAGCTGCATGCTCCAGCACCAGGGGCGGAGAGCAGGTGTGGCATGGCTAGCCCACGTCCCAAGGGCATGGCGCGTGTCCCAGGGGCACGGCACATTGCCTGCGAGGGTGTGGCATGCACCCCAGTGGCATGGCATGCCACCTGCGGGGGCGTGGTGTGCGTTCTGGGGGTGTGGTGCACTGCTCACAGGGTGTGGTGCGCTGCCTGCGGGGGCATGGCACCTGGCACAGTGGGGAGGTGCACGGCGCATGTTGGGGGTGGCCACAATGGTACCCCCCTCCTCGATGGTGCAGGGGGTGGTGCACTCCCCCTGCCCCTTTTCCTCTGCCAGTGCCTTCCCTCATCCCCTTGCCTGATCTCCAATTTCAAACATCATGATATATCAGAATATCATGATGTTTATCTGCTGATATACCGCAATGTTGAAAACCAGGTACAGTGATACCTCGGGTTAAGAACTTAATTCGTTCTGGAGGTCCGTTCTTAACCTGAAACTGTTCTTAACCTGATGCACCACTTTAGCTAATGGGGCCTCCCGCACCGCTGCCACGCGATTTCTGTTCTCATCCTGAAGCAAAGTTCTTAACCTGAGGTACTATTTCTGGGTTAGTGGAGTCTGTAACCTGAAGTGTTCATAACCTGAATCATCTGTATCCTGAGGTACCACTGCATACCTAAAATCCTTTGCTTATTAGGAGCTACCCCACATTTTCTCCAAAAAAAAAATGCTTTGCAGAAGTAATTTTCCATAGGGTTATCAAAATATTCAAAAGTAGGGAGTCCGTGGATTGGCTTTTAATAAATAGGGTGTCCTCAGTAATTAGCTAATTGGAAACCACTGGAATAGACCAAACAGGAAGGGGGGAGGAGTAGCATTATGTATAAAGGCTGTGTACACTTTTGAAGAGATCAATGTTTGGGACATGGAAAGCAGATTGAGAGTATTTGGGTAAACATTGTAGAAGAGGGAAAGAAGAGTGACTTTTAATGTGAGTGTCTGCTATAGACCTATAAATCAGTCTGAAGACTTGGATGATGCCTTCCTACAGCAGATTACCAAACATTCAAACATGAGAGATAGACTAGTCATGGGAGACTTCAACCACCCCATTATCTTTTGGAACTGAAACTCTGCCAAGAATGTAAAGTCCAACAGATGTGCACAGGAGGGCAACCAAGATTACCAAGGGTTTGGAAACCAAGCCTTATGAGGAACAGTTGTAGGAGTTGGGTATGTTTAGCCTGGAAAAAGAAGAGATTGAGAAGAGGTAACATAGCAACCTTCAAATATCTAAAGGGCTGTCACATGGAAGATGGAGCAAGCACATTAACCAATGGATTCAAGTTACATAAAATGGAGAGTCTGACTATCAGGAAGAATTTTCTGACAGTAAGAGCGGCTGGAACAGAAAGTGAGAAAGTGAGGCTCATTGGAGGGTTTTAAGCCGAGATTGGATGGTCACCTGTGATGAATGCTTTAGCCGAGATTCCTGCATAGAAGGGGTTTGGAGTAGATGACCCCCAGAGTACCTTCCAACTCTAAAATACTCTGAGGCTATGATTTGCTCCTTGTTTTCTACAGGTTACAAGAAAACTGGGACAATAATCTGAATTTACATTTATACATATGATTCATTCTCACTGTTAATATTCTTGAATATTTTGCTGTGCTGGTATCAGAATGCCTTTGTCTTTTCAAGGCAGATACAAATAGTAGATGTTCATAGAATCATAAAATTGTAGAATTGTAGAATTGGAAGGGGCCCCACATGTCATCTAATCCAACTCCCTGCAATGCAGGTATCTCAACCAAAGCATTCATGACAGATTGCTATCTAACCTCTGCTTAGAAACCTCCTATGAAGGAGACTCCACCACCTTCAGAAGTTTCCTTTTTCATATTAGATTCAAGTATCATTAGCAAAATAAATAAAATCAGGAAAATTTAAACTGATGTAAAACAGAAGAATACAGAATGCTAAAATTCTGCATTGTTTTTGACTTGCCACACATAGTAGCTAGGTAACAAAATGAAGCAACACATATGTGTGTAGCAGCTTGCTAAACAATTGTGTCCTGAAGCACTTAGTGATCACCTAATAAAGACGTTCTCTCATTTTCTAAGTGGTGAGTGGGAGTGGTAATGAGCCGTGTCCATGGCATTGGTAATAATAGATAGCACAAAGGAGGATTGTAGGAGTATCTCTTAAAAAAGACACATATAAAGCAATTTAAGAATGGAAATTACAACATATGAAGGAAACTGCTTTATTAATACATGATGGGGCACTGTGATCGTTCCATAATGTGATGCCATAGTCTGGAGAGTCCTAGGCAGGTCTTAGATGCCATGCAGACCAACAGTGATATTTGGTAGTACCAGGCTGGGAACAAACACCTTAATTAAGGATGGGAAACCTGTGGCTCCTCAGACGTTGGTCTCCATCTCCCATCAGTCCCAACCAGCATGGCCAGGGATGATGGGATTTGTTGTCCAACCACATCTGGAGGACCGCAGTTTCTCCATGACTGCTTTAAAAACTTGAGTAGGATTACAATTGTCAGGTTCATTTCAGAGCTAGAGGTTCTGTCCCATGGTTACTTAGTTTTTACAGGTTTTGCTGTGATAGGGTATCCTGAGTTCAGAAACTCCGAAACTACTGCTAGAAAACTCTGAGAATCTATGAAGCACATCTCTATTTTTCAAAGAGTAGTACAAGAAAAGAAAAGATTGTTCAGAAGACTGAAATCTTCTTCCATATGAAGGGAAAAAAATGGAAAGTAAAAAAAAAGACAATGGCCATTCATCATTTTGCGACATCTTGAACTGTGTGCTTATTGAAGCTGGCCACAGAGACCAGAAGGGGGGCGGAGCTAGAGGTGAGAGTCCCGGGGGGTGCCCCGAGTGGTGAGCATCCCAGGGGGGTGCCACCCATGGCGAGCGTCTCGGGGGGTGCCGCCCATGGTGAATGGTGGGCGTCCCAGGGGGTGGCATGGCGATGGTACCCCCCCCTCAGGGATGACACCCGGGGTGAACTGCCCCCACCACACATCCCTTCCTGTGCCACTGGCTGGCCAACAACACTTTTACTCATACTATGCAAGATATTCAAAACATTGAACTTTTACAGTACTACTTGTGAAATCACAAATCAGCTTTATGGAATTTTGTTATGCAACAAAGATGTAAGCTATAGTAAATCAGTGCCTCCCATCTCCAATAAAATATTTCACCCAAGGTATTTTTATTGCATTTTTTGAAACTCAGATGCTAGCAAGGCAATGTGGAGTAGAGCACCAGTAGATCTTTTAATCTAATGAAAATGCATGAAACCCAATTTATTTTGAATTATCGCTATAAGGAGCAGCTAAGGGTGTTCCTTTGTTTGTTCACTGCATTTCATTTAAAATAAATTGCCATTTAAAAGCCTATTATCTGTTTCACACCTGGAAACAGTCTTCCCTTGTGCTACAAACACAGAACATCTTAATGCAAAACCATCTGTGGTTGATTATTACAAGTTTTAAAATAGCACACGATTCAGATTGCTTAACAGTGAGTTGTAAAATCAAATAGACCCCAACCCCAACCCAAAAATATGCTTGAAAAAAGTTGAACATGTTGGTCCTTGTTTATTACCCAATTCAAAAAAACAACCAAACAATTCAAACACCCCTTCAAATATTTACAGTGCTGCTGATGATTAACACCTATTATTTTTTGTTTGACAAAAGATATTGACTAATTGCTGATTTCTGCTTTGACTGCTTCCTCTCCCTGCAACAGGCATCTAGCTTAGATTGCAGGCTGCAGGATGCTTACTAAAGTTTCTTCGCCACTGTAACAATCTGAGGCCAGGTTCTGATGTTATTTCCTGTCCCACTTAAAAATGTGTGAAAGGAAGTGCCCAGCAAATTGACATACAAATGGCATCATTATGGAATACACTGGTACAGACATCGTTCTCTGCTATTCGCTACTATACCTCAGACTGGCACCTTGGCATCCGCTCCTTGCATAAGCTCACCAGAGGCCATTTCCCAACATTTCCACCTTGTGTTCATTTTGAGAAGGTGAGTTAAAAAAAATAGCACTGGCAACACCCCTGAGTTCTAAACTACCTGCACATCTGTGACCAGTTCTCCTGGTGCTTTGAGGGGTACTCATAATCTGATTGGAGTAATAGCCCCGGGGATAGTAGATTGCCCCCCCCCCTGATATTTCTCCGTTGCCTCTCTAAAGATACTGTAAACTAGGGATTTTGGGGGGGGGGGAAGAGATATAAATACTTTTAAGATGGGGGGAATGGTGGAGAACCTAAACGTAAGCAAAATTCCCAGTGTATCCAATTAATGGCTTTACAGACAGTGACTGCATATTTCTAAATGCCAGCGGCGCCAGATTTAGGGTGGTGTGGGTGGTCCCCTGGCACAGGGCCCCAAGCTGAGGGGGGTGCAATATGATAACAACAACAACCACCTATATTGATATCGGTACCTACTCAATTATTGTGAAAATAGGAAATGGGGGAGGGAATTTTATCATTGCTCAGGGCGCCATATTACCAAAATCTGCCCCAGTGCTAGTTGCTGGAAAGTTCAGGAGGGAGAATACTCTTGTGCTCAAGTTTTCCTTGAGGGTTTTACCACAGGAATCTGTTTGGCCACCATGAGAACAGGGTGCTGGATTAGGTGGACTATTGACCTGATCCAGCAGGCACTTCTTAGGTTCATATGGCTCTGCTGTGTAACATGTCCTCTGACCAATTCTACATGAGGCCAAATACCCATAAAGTTTAGTTAGAGTGACCACAGATCTTGGTTCTGTTTCCCCTCCTACAAATTGACCTCTGGTACTGGATTTGCATTAATGTTACTCTGTGGACATAGAAGGGATGGAGAAAATTAAAAGGGATGAACTTGTGAATATACGTTTTCCCATCCTGTTTCTACAGCTATGGTCTTAAAATATAATTTATCTGTTGCCAATTGTCATTTTTTTATGGAGAAAGAAACAATAAAAGCTGCGCCTCTTTGGGTGCTTGAAAATAGGAGATGATATATGTTTCAGAGCATAAAAATGGTAAAATTTGAATGTGGATAATGTAGTTTTTAAATTTTATTTACAAAATTTTCAACTCTGTTTTATTTGTTGGTTTCATACATTATAATCTGATTTTCCACTCAAATTTGGGTCCACGAGCTGGCTAACAACTTGATGGTTTCATATAAACTCACACTTAGGCACCACAAAAATGCCCCTCTGGAACCAACGCTAACAGAAACCTACAATGCAGAAATTAAAACTAAATTCCCAAATGCCACACATTATAGTGATGTGAATGGTGTCACATTGCCTGATATCAGCCTTTAAAGTAAGTGGTAACTGGTGAGGCTTCTAGTAGTCAATATAAGAAAACAGAAAGGAAACCAAATACTATTCCAGTATCAAAATATCCTTTGCCAATTCCAGTTGCACAGTCCTCCTTGATTTATATTGTTCCTCCATCTTGACCTTTCAATAGCTGTTCAGCACTGAGGCCCATCACACACTCATTCGTTCCTGATTGACACTCAGCAGGTGATCCTTTTCTCATCCAGAAAGCAGCAAAGCCATTCAGTTCTCTTCCTTGATGCTGCGCTGCAAGGCATCAGTCAAAGTCAGCAGTAGGTCGCAATTGACATCAGCTGTAGCTCATTACTGGGAAACAAGATTGTCATGCTGTTCAAAATAGAGTGATCCATGATTGGAAGCTTGGCAATGATCAGTGAGACAATTTTATTATCACGTTCATACTAAGTAAATGAGGCAGTATGAATCTGTACTATATAGCTCCCTGGGCTACACAGCACAGATTCCTTGGCATGGGATGGATAAGCTTCAGGGACTTCGACAACACAGTCTTTTTCACAGGAGGCTCAAGTGGGTTATAAATGATCATATGTTTGGGTAAATGGAGACTGAATCTAGTTTATATGCAATACTGAACATATCTCACATATTTAAAACTAAGGAAACGGTGCCTACCATATCAAAAATTCCTCCAAAAGTGTTATCTGTATCTGTGAAAAACATATAAAATGATAAACAATGTTAGTTAGATGTCTTGAAATCAGCTTAAATGACTTAAGTCCACTTAAGGCTAGTCCTATCATATCTCTACATATTCAGTGAATGCATTGGAAAGCACTTCGGAAAAGGACTATTTGAAATGAAGGACTTGCAATGAATTCAATCATGTCATTGAAAACCATTTATTTGATTATACAGATACTTGGGGTGACATTCAGGCCATACAAATAAATGTAGGAGAAAGTCCAGTGATAGACTGTGTGATATGTTCTCTGCAACTAAAGATTGTTTAATCTTCTTTGGGAAACTTGGGGAAATTTCACAGATTATCATCTCCTGCCTGGAGATTGATAGACTGTCTGAATGATATCTAGGTGCTCCCAGACTGATTTTCAGACACATTGTCTTTTCAGATGTAATCTTGCCACATAAATTGCACATTCAAACATTTAAGATTGCATCCCTTGGCTGGTGGTAACAGGTATATAAGGTACCTATATCGTACCAGTGGAAAATGGGGAGCTCCTCCTGCTAATGAGTAGGGCTGGCCAAAGGGACACTTTCATTCCATCCAAACTCCCATCCAGCATAGTGAATTGTTGGGTGGGGATGTTGGATTGCTCTGTTATCACCAGGCAGATAAGCATAAAATCAGGCTGTCAGATCAATTAACAAATAAAACATCTATTCCTGAAGAGGGAAACAGTAGATCCCGGGGATTGAATGGAAATAACTTCTGCTCATGCACGAATGTGTGTATCTTAATTCCTGCTGATTCCCACACTTCACCTTCCACCACAAGAGAACAAGATAGTGAGATCCGTGCTTCATCCATTTCTATTTCAGCTGATCCCCGAAGAGCAGCTGGTGAGGCAAGCTCAGGAGATTGCAGATGGAGGAAGGAGGCAAGAAAGCACAAGTCTGCAAGCAGAATGGTAATTTGGATCCAAACTATAGTATTAAATATTTGCAGTGTTTTGATGTTCTTGATTCATTAGTATGTGTTACTTTAAAATTGAAAGAAGTAATAAAATTGGGCAAAGCAACTCAAAATGAAGATGGGTTTCAATGTCTAATACGATTTTTAAACATATAATGTTTAGCATCCTGTCCTCCTGCTGCACTGTCAAGTCACAAATCATCCATGCTTCTTATTATTTTAGTCCAGTGGCACAATAATCGTGGTTAAAGAGATGTATGTGCAAACTGTCCCACTGAGGAGCAATTTATGCAAGCAGGAATCTCCCATTTGAGGTAACGGCAACATTCTTCTGAAATCATAAATGGGATTTTTACAATCCTGTCCTAAAATGGTGGGAGCCCATAAGTGCATGGAGAAAGTATACGAAAAGCTGTAACTCATGTAAAACATTATAAAGCACATCATTAGGGGAAACACTACTGTAGGCACCTATGCCAGGGAAAGTGTTTGGTATTAATTTTCCAGTAGCTGAAAATGGAAAATGCATTACATGCTGAGAAATATTCTGATGAAAGATTTCCACTGGAGCATTGAAATATTTATTTATCTGCCAAATGCCTCTTTGGAGTAATTGTCCATCTAGTACAGTGTTGTTATCTCTGACCAAGCAGCAGCTCTTCAAGGTCACAGGTTTTTGTCATCAGCTGCTTGGTGTTTGATCCTTTTATCTGGAGATACCAGGGACTGACAAGTGCCAGAGCACACAGAAACACTGTTTACCTTTCCGCCACAGTGGTATCGATTTATCTACTCGCACTGGTGTGCTTTCGAACTGCTAGGTTGGCAGGAGCTGGGACAGAGCAAGGGGAGCTCACCCCATCACGGGGATTTGAACCACTGACCTTATTATTGGCAAGTCCAAGAGGCTCAGTGTTTTAGACCATAGTGCCACCTGCGTCCCTACATACTGTGCACAGAAACAGTTTCGTCATGCAGGCCACATGACCTGGAAAAGCTGTCTGCGGACAAACACTGGCTCCCTCGGCCTGAAAGCGGAGATGAGTGCCACACCCCATAGTTGAATTTGACTGGACTTAACTGCCCAGGGGTCCTTTACCTTTCATAGAATCATAGAATCATAGAGTTGGAAGAAACCACAAGGGCCATCCAGTCCAACCCCCTGCCAAGCAGGAATCACCATCAAAGCATTCCTGACAGATGGCTGTCAAGCCTCTGCTTAAAGACCTCCAAAGAAGGAGACTCCACCACACTCCTTGCCAGCAAATTCCACTGTCGGACAGCTCTTACTGTCAGGAAGTTCTTCCTAATGTTTAGGTGGAATCTTCTTTCTTGTAGTTTGAATCCATTGCCCCGTGTCCGCTTCTCTGGAGCAGCAGAAAACAACCTTTCACCCTCCTCTATATGACATCCTTTGATATATTTGAACATGGCTATCATATCACCCCTTAACCTTCTCTTCTCCAGGCTAAACATACCCAGCTCCCTAAGCGGTTCCTCGTAAGGCATCGTTTCCAGGCCTTTGACCATTTTGGTTGCCCTCCTCTGGACATGTTCCAGCTTGTCAGTATCCTTCTTGAACTGTGGTGCCCAGAACTGGACACAGTATTCGAGGTGAGGTCTGACCAGAGCGGAATACAGTGGTACTATTACTTCCCTTGATCTAGATGCTATACTCCTATTGATGCAGCCCAGAATTGCATTGGCTTTTTTAGCTGCTGCATCACACTATTGACTCATGTCAAGTTTATGGTCTACCAAGACTCCTAGATCCTTTTCACATGTACTGCTCTCAAGCCAGATGTCACCCATCCTGTATTTGTGCCTTTCATTTTTTGAATGAAATGAAATGAATTCACCTTTACCTGTCTGAGATTGAACTTGGAACCTTATGTATACAAGGAATGGGTTCCACCATTGAATTATGTCACAAAATCAAGAAGTTACTTGTTATTCTTTGTGCAGCCCCCCTCCCCCAAGTTGGAGTGATTTAGCATCCTTCCTTGGAGTCTGAGCCTTCATATTGGCTCTATGCTATGAAAGTTGTGACAGTGCATATAAATCGCAGCTCATTGATATGGCCACAAGCTGGGATCTGAAGCAAAACATTTTGAGTAAGATGCATAGTTGTTGGGGAAGTACTCCCCATATCAGTTTACAACCAGAATAAGGGAAGAAGAAGAAAAACCTACCGCCCACTCTAGTTCTCTGGAGAAAGAGTGACATCTTGTGGATTGATCATACGGATTTCCCATCTGGAAAGCTGAATTCCTATCTCCACTCCCCTGCTCCTTCTGTTAAAAAGCTGGCAGTCTGCATTCATGTGGCATCTGCTGCCATTTGTTTAGAGCAACTCCTGATTTGACAGAAGGATTAAAAGATGGGCGACAGGATTCCTCATCGTTTATTATGCCATGGGCACACAAAAGAAACTTTGTTTCCAGGCTCATTTAGTTGGAAGGTAGCATTTTAACTCAGGTTTTCAAGTTTGTAAGTTTATTGTTTTACCCAAAAGACATGACATGCTTGTATTAGGCAATAGTATTAATAAAATAATATGGAACATACATCTATAATATTAAAAATCCATAATATAAAAGAAAGACTTTGCCAAGTTCATGAGCATTAAACACAGTTTCCCTTGCACATCTCTGATAGCTCCAATTCTAATATTTTGTTGCCTTAAAAAAATATCCAATTTTGAATTTTAATTGAAAATTGACTGATTATTTATTTATTTCATATCATAGAATCTTAGAGTTGGGAGGTACCCTAAGGGTCATCTAGTCCAACCCCTTGCAATGCAGGAATCTCAGCTAAAGCGTCTATGACAGATGGCTATCCAACCTTTGCTTTAAAACCTTCAAGGAAGGCGAGTCCACCACCTCTCGTGGGAGCCTGTTCCACTGCAGAACAGCTCTTACTGTCAGAAAGTTTTTTCTCAATGTTTAGTCAGAATCTCCTTTCTTGCAACTTGAAGCCATTGGTTCGAGTCCTACCCTCCAGAGCAGGAGAAAACAAGCTTGCTCCCTCCTCCATGTGACAGATATTTGAAGATGGCTTTCATATCTGCTCTCAGTCTCCCCTTTTCCAGGCTAAACATACCCAACTCATTCAAGCACTCCTCATAAGGCTTAGTTTCCAGACCCTTGATCATCTTGGTTGCTCTCCTCTGCATACATTCCAGCTTGTCAAAATCCTTCTTCAATTGTGGTGCCCAGAATCCTAAATGACTTGAGGATTGCAGCCTTAAATATTTTAAACACATAGCTGACAATTTACCTTTAGTCGCCATCTTCATTCTTTATATATTTATCCCGTATATGTGTATCATCAATTCTGTATCATGAAATGAGAAGAGAGTACTAGATCAGAATTTCATGCCTGGGTCTACATGGATGATTAACTTTGTCTTTCTAGAAGTTATTATGAGTCCCCCCCCCCCTTTCTATCTAATAGACTCTTCCCTCTGTCATCAAATGGTTTTCTTGTTAATATAGCATCTACAAGAAAGCACTTGTTGGAATGCGAACTTTAAATGTGAATGAATGTGAAAGGTAGTCAGAGCCCTATAATCTACTAATCTTCTGAAGTGGTAATTCATCAACAGTGCTTTCTGTTTAGAAAGATTATAAATCAGATGGCTTCACAGACTCATTACCTGTGATGGAGCTGGCTTGTTAGTGTTTTCAATCCCCTAAAAACAAATTTTGAGAAATAACATGCAGGCACTCTTATCTGTTTCAGAAGTGCATTGTGTATGACTTCCAACAAATGCAATCTATAAATGCTCAATTTTTTTGTCCAAATAATATAGTCCTTTATAGATTTGTAAACATTTATTGATACATTTTAATTATTACATTTATATTCCACCTTTCCTCCAAGGAGCTCAAGGTGCTACACGTGGTTTTCCTCTTCTCCATTTTATCTTCATAACAGCCCTTGGAGACAGTTTAGGCTTAGAGATAGTGACTGGTCCAAGGTCACCCAATGAGAGCTTCATAGCTGTGTGAGATTTTGAACCCAGGTCCCAGGTCTTAGTCCAGCCACTGTGATATACTTGTAGATAATATTATCTTTCTCATATATACCCATTAACAAGGATCATTCGTACATAGTAAGGGATTTGTGAGCATGTTCAGATGAGCATTTTTATCACATTGTACAATGGCTCCCTTACAGAACTGAGTTGTTTGAAGAAATTCATTCTGATGCATCCTGGTGCCTCCATGTTTTCAAGAAGCAAATGTATTGTCACTATGCTATTGGGAGATGATGTTTAACTTTCTCAGAGTCCGCCTTCTAATGATCAACTGGCATCTTCAGTTACAAATAGACCTTCCGTCTATTTTAGGGTTTGTGCGTTCATTAATCATATGTCTAGTATATGATGCAATCCTGTGTACAATTACATGGAAATTAATCTCATTGAATTCTATAGGACTTACTTTTGAGCAAACATGCCAGCCATTGCGTAGTGATCAAGTTATTCTTTAAACCCAAATATGTAAAATGTTGACGCGTGTTTTAATCTGTTCTAAAGTTATCATGGTTTTAAATTTTTAAATGTTTAAAATATTTGTTTTTAACAATAATAGTATTGTTTTATTCTTTTTGTAAACCACTTTGAGGTTTTTTTTTAAATAATCAGGCAGTATATAAATTTTATGAAATAAATATGAAGTGATTAACTATTAAAATAGACTAGGCATTCTTATGTCTGCTGAAGAGGAAGAGATGAATAGGTGGTTCTTAAAACTGAATTTTTTGTAATGAAAATTCCTGACAAGTGTTCAAAAATTCCCTTGAAGTAGGCAATAATAGCTGGAAAGCCAGTGTTTGCCTAAATTAGGACACACCTAATCTTATGCTAGGGATGCAGGTGGTGCTGTGGGTTAAACCACAGAGCCTAGGGCTTGTCGATCAGAAGGTCGGCGGTTCGAATCCCTGTGACGGAGTGAGCTCCCATTGCTTGGTCCCACCTCCTGCCAACCTAGCAGTTCCAAAGCATGTCAAAGTGCAAGTAGATAAATAGGTACCGCTCCGGCGAGAAGGTAAATGGTGTTTCTGTGCACTGCTCTGGTTCGCCAGAAGCAGCTTAGTCATGCTGGCCACATGACCCAGAAGCTGTACACCGGCTCCCTCAGCCAATAAAGCGAGATGAGCGCCGCAACCTCAGAGTCGTCCGCAACTGGACCTAACGGTCAGGAGTCCCTTTATCTTTACCTAATCTTATGATAAAGCATGTACTTTAGAAACTAAATGTTAAAATGCCCTGTAAAGCATCATTGCCCTTCTCAATGGCATGTGATATCTTGGAACTATATCATGTATGCCTCTGTAATGGGAGCCACCCTTCACCATATGACTAATTCTGCTAAATCATCATATCCTTCCTAGACTTGTTGTCATAGGGTGCATTTCTTGTGGGTTGAGCTACAGTGGAGGATAAACTAAGTAACTGGAGAATTAAATATAATGAAAATACAAAATACCGTATATATATTGAAAATCTTGGCTGCCAGTAGGCCCTCTGTTGTCATATATACTGAACAACACTGCCCTTATTCAAATAAGAACAAAAAGAGTGAATAGAATAAGGCAGACCTTAAAGAAATATGAAATAAACAAGTATAATGAATAATAATAATTGCAGTCACAAACTGGCTCATGTGTGTTTTCAACTACTGAATGTGTGAATTTCAGGGGTGGGTCAGGCACACCCAGTGCTTACATTCTTACTCTCACTCTCCATCAAAAGACCTCACACATTTTCTTTTGAACACATGAGCAGGGCCTTTTTCTTTGACCTTATGAATTCTATGCTAACAAATATTTCAGGGTGTAATTGGTGCGTAAGGCTATAGAACTGGAGTTTAATTTACATATCTGACAACACTTCTTAAGGATTCAGTAGCAATTATGGCATGTGATAAGGGCTTTATGGGATCTAATTATCTCAGCAGAGGTCCTTTGCTTGTTGTTTTCCCATTAGGTTCAGAAGTGGTCTTTCAGACGGACAGACAGACACTAGATATAGATTTTAGCAATGTTTTTTTTCACTTCTGAAGTAACACGAGAAAGCCAAAATATGCTGAATTCAGAATGAGAATTCCAACTGCAGCGATGGCAGATCCCAATGAAGCAATAAAAATACAAATAGAGCAATAAAACATGAAAAGATGGATGTCCTATTAAAACCAATAAAAAGGCAGATTAAAAAGAGAAAGTTCAACGGGCAGATAAAAAAAAAAGACATTTTCAGCTCCCAGAAAAAAAGTTGAACTTTCTTTGGTGTGGACAGGCGGAGTCTCCCAAATCCCAGGTGACCCCTGAGCCGAATAATGACACAAGACAATGTGCTATGGGATTAAAATTGGCCACAACTTTTATTAAGATTCAGATGTAGAGAGATATCCAGCCTGGGGAGGATGAAGCCAGTCTGAACTACCAGGAGCCACACTGGGGTCCAGGGAGCCGCATGCGACCACGCAAAAGTTGCCCCCCTTTTGATGTGGGGAGCGGTCATTCCAGATCCATAAATCATGGTGTTACTGATTCTCTCCCACTTTCCTCAGGTTTGCAGTGTGTATGGAAGTCCTGGGCTATGAAGAGGATGAGACTCTCCTCTTGGCCTCGCTGCTGTGGTTCAAAGGAAATCAGAGCAATACATTTGGCACCAGTTTGGCTGTAGGAGTTGCTGAAAGGAGGCGTACAAGGCACCATCCAACTGTTTTAGGGATTTGCGTAGGGTTGACTCCGTAGCCTTTTCTTCTCCCAAAGTTATACTGCATGGTGGCAGGTATGGATTTTTCCTCGGGGTGAACTCCTAAAGTCTTTCTCACAAATGACTATAGCCACAAGGCATATATGGTGTGCTGTTGCAATAAAGTGGTGTACAGCATAATGAAACAACAATTAAACAACAAAAATGCTTCCAGTAGCACCTTAGAGACCAACTAAGTTTGTTATTGGTATGAGCTTTCATGTGCATGAACACTTCTTCAGATACACTGAAACAGAACTCACCAGACCCTTATATATAGTGAGAGGGTGGGGAGAGGTATTACTCAGGGGTATTGCTCAACTTCTAACATTGTGTATAATGCCAACAGTGCCGTTCAGCTCTCTATATTGGACAAACAGGCCAAACCCTACGACAAAGGATTGTTGTTGTTCAGTCATTCAGTCGTGTCCGACTCTTTGTGACCCCATGGACCAGAGCACGCCAGGCACACCTATCTTTCACTGCCTCCCGCAGTTTGGCCAAACTCATGCTAGTCGCTTTGAGAACACTGTCCAATCATCTCATCAAAGGATAAATGGATATAATTCTGACATCAGGAATCACAAGACAGAGAAACCAGTAGGAGAACATTTCAATCTCCCAGGACATTCTATACAAGGTCTCAAAGTAGCTGTCTTATTACAAAAGAATTTCAGAAATAGACTGGAAAGAAAAGTTGCTGAATTGCAACTCATTACCAAACTTAAAACCATGGAGAGACCTGGTCTGAATAGAGACATTGGATTCTTATCTCATTATACATGATAAAGCTATTTTTAGCCATCTCATCCCTTGCTTTTTCCTGTAAGACCAAGTGCAGTCGTCAACAGGTTTACCACACCTATCAGCCAATCACCCATTCCCACCACCCTTCTGAGTAATACCCCTCCTCAATCTCTCACTATATATAAGGGTCTGGTGACTTCTATTTCAGTGTATCTGAAGAAGTGTGCATGCACATGAAAGCTCATACCAATAACAAACTTGGTTGGTCTCCAAGGTGCTACTGGAAGGATTTTTGTTTTGTTTTGTTTCGACTACAGCAGACCAACACGGCTACATACCTGTAAATTAAACTACAGTTACCTTCCACCCTTGGGAGCCCATTATCACAAAAGTTGCAAATTATGCCAAGCCTTCCTCCCCAGTTCTGCAGTTTTCCCTCTAGCCATCTCTGTCCACCAAGCACATTCATTTTCCATTGTGCTGTTTTATCCCCCCCCCACACACACACACATGTTGCCACAACAAGGCACCTTTTCCTGTTGCCAGGTTGGATGATCCCTCTCATGGACATGGGGCGGTGACTTGCATTGAGAAAGCTCCCTGCTTCAGTGGTAGGTCTTCCAACTCAGGGAGGGCAATGTGGGGCAGGTGTAGCTAGAATACTCGTTTCTGCTCATCCCCATTGCATACCGGTTGACTACAGAAGTACGACACCTTTTATCTTATTGAATTCATGCAAGTGAACTGCAGATCTTAAAAAGACTCTTGTGATTCATGTTGAAATAATATGCAAAGGAAGATATAAAATGGTTTGCTGGTTTTATGCCTATAGTATTACATATGTTTCATAACCTATTCCTTCTGTTTTACCACCCAATAAGAGCTCATTCAAATGAGGAGGAGACATAAGGGTTAAGATAGTTCAGGTTTATAGGCATTCAGGCTAATATTGCATTATTTGCTGTGTTAATAAAAATTAAAATGTTCCGGACAAATTAATCCCAGGCTTTATCTCATTAATGTCTATGGCATTATGCTAAAAATTGGATTTTTATCCATTCTATAATACTTTTCAAAAGAAGGCAACTGATGAGATTTATTTGCAGTTAATGATTTCACTCAGTTTGTATCTCCCTGCCGTGTTTTAATCATTTTTCTCTGTTGCTCCTAATTTTGTTTTCTATCCCATTCATAATAATGAGCAAAATAGGTTGTGTTCCTTTTCAGCTGGCTGCAGACTTGCATTCTCCTCTGCACCAGGGGTTGCCAACATGGTACCTTCCAGATGTTCACTCCTACGAAATCCAGCCAAAATACCCAGTGGTTGGCGCGATGGAAGTAATAGACCACAACATCTGGAGGGCACCATGTTGGCTAACCCTGCAAATAGTTATCATAGGTGTCAACATTTCCCTCTTCTTGTGAGGAATCCTATTCAGAATAAGGGAATTTCCCTTTTTAAAAAAGGGGAAAAGTTGACAGCTATCAGTTATGGTTGAAGAAAGATACATTTTGTGAACAACTCTCCTACAATTGCTGATCGGTTTTAAAAATCAAGTTCAAATGATGGTTCATTCCTGCATCCCGTGAAAAAACCTGCACTTTGTTTTTGGTAAATTTGCACCCATTTTTGAAAGCATGTGAAAATATTGTGAAGTGGTGAACACCAAGGGTAATGTAAAAGTATATCTGGTGCCAAGGCAAGCAGGTCAACCTTGCTCCACTCATGTTCACTTGACTACTGGGGCAAAAGGGATGTGGGTAGTGCTGTGGTCTAAACCACTGAACCTCCTGGGCTTGCTGATTAGAAGGTCAGCGGTTCGAATCCTCAAAAGCATGCCAGTGCGAGTAGATAAATAGGTACTGCTGCGGTGGGAAGGTAAACGGCTTTTCCGTGTGCTCTGGTTTCCATCACAGTGTCCCATTGCAGCAGAAGCAGTTTAGTCATGCTGGCCACATGACCCAGAAAGCTGTCTGTGGAGAAACACCAGCTCCCTTGGCCTGAAGCAAGATGAGCACTGCACCCCATAGTTGCCTTTGACTGGACTTAACTGTCCAGGGGTCCCTTACCCTTTTTTTTAGCCTACTGGGGCAAAATATGCTCTTCCAAAACAAAGTAGTCCTGGAGGACAATATTTTCATTGTGACAATATGGTGCCAGGAGAGGGCTGTAGCCCAGTGGTAGAGCATGAGCTTTGTGTGCTTAAGGTCCCAGGTTAAATCCCTGGCATCTCCAGCTGGGACTGGGAGAGGCTCCTGCATGGAACCCTGGAGAGCCACTAGCTTCTAATGTAGACAATACTGAGCTTGTTGGACCAGTGCTTTGACTCAGTATAAGGCAAGTCCTATGCAAAACACAGTACTTCTTGGGTCTGATGAAGTGAGCTGTAGTCCACAGAAACATATGCCATAAGGAAATGCATTAGTATATAATGTGCCATAAGACTTCATTGTTTTTGCTGGAAAGAACTACCTCTCTGGAAAGTACTTCCAGAAGTTATTGAGGCTAGGATTATGATGAGACTCTAGGGGAAAAGTGTTGTACAACTGTGAGTCAGACACTGAGGGTGCCATTCTGTATGACCTTGCTTTTTGAGCTTGATGCATGGATGGTAGATTCGAGAATGTGCTGATAAAAGGTTGTGACGGAATAAATGAGAGCCAGTGGTCTGAATGATGGAGGGCTCAACCCATTAATGGCTTTGCAGGTCAAAAACAACATATTGAATTGTACCCAGAGGACAAAAGGGAGCCAGTGCTGATATTAGTGCAATGGTGTGATCTTCTCTCAGTGTCTTAACCCCTTTGAGATGAGTCAGGACGTTCTCCACCAGCTGGTAAAGCTTTTAAACCATTACTGAAAGCAATCTCATAGAGAATGCATTACCGTCATTTATCCTTCAGTGCAAACATGATTGACAAGACATGAAGACAATCATGAGGGCAAGAAATGAATGACAGTCTTTCGATCCTGAAGTGATAGAAAAGGGGAAAGGGTTTATAAGACAGGCCTTGCAGACTTTACTTTGGCACCTGCCCAGAGTGAGACAAGCCTTACAGAGGAGTGATGGGAGGGTGGTACTCACTTACAACCAATGGAGGTTGCCATATGGGCATGCCTGCATCAAATTTGTCTACGCTCTCAAATACCAGGATTGTTCCAAAATGTGCGTACTAGTGTGAATTGCAGGAAGAATTACTTTTTAATTTATTCCACTTATCAGGTATTGGATTCATTTATTCACTTCACATCCACATTGTGCACACCACCTTCAACAAACCCTCCGTCCCCCCCCCCCTTTGGTGCTATTTTATAGTTATAGTTGCATTGCAGTTGAATATAATTTTGTCTGCTGATGATTCCTATTAACTACCTTTACATCACTGGTGATATCAGCCTCAAGATGTTTCCTCCCTTAAGCTATTGTGGCATTACCCCCTTCAGCTTCAAGCCAGCTTTCAGTAAATACAATATGAACCTTCCTCTCAGTTTGAAAAGAACTGCAAAACATCAATTTATTGCAAAGAATTTCACGCAAGCCTTTCTGCTTCGCATGTATTAAATTGTATTGTGACAAAATCACATGCAGGGCATTGATATTTTACTTTATTTCAGCCAACCAGCAGGTCTAATAAACAGAGTACCCTAAGACTCTCTTGTGTGAGAGTCTGAATAATGTTTGCTTTGGAATGTACATTCCTATGAACCATTCACAATGATGTGACAATCTTACATCACTTTGGATGCTTGCTTATTTTCTGCCCTGTGTGTATTCCTTCGCATTGCCACTCAGAATTTGTTATGCATTATGTATATCTTGAGGTGTGAGGTTGGGTTTTTTTTTTGGAATATTTATGTGAACACAAGTATCAGTGAGAGTCACCTTGAGCAAAGCACCATCTGCAAAGAGATAATAAATAGCATTCATTCATAAGGTAGTTGCAGCATACTATTGTCACAATAGATATTGGGTTTCTGTACTGCTTCATGAGCAAAGGTGAGAATGCTTTGGAGTAATTCACCATTGGTTTCCTATAGCTTAGTGGTACAGCCACTGCTGAGGTCCCAGGTTCAATCCCCAGCATCTCCAGGTAGGGCTGGGAGAATCCCTGACTAAAATCCTGGATGGACTTTTGGACTGATTCAGTATAAGGCAGCTTCCTGTGCTTCTACAGAATCATGTGGCAAGGTGAAGAAGAAGGGGGAATTAAATGCAATGGTACATTAGCAGGGTTGGGTTGCCAATCCTGGGCTGACATCAGTTGTCATAAATAAGAGCAGCTATCACATCAGCTCAGAGAAGATCAATGTAGAAAACTAAATGAAATCAGACAATGAATTGGACAGGATCCTTAAGTGACTCTGAGTATTAAGGTCCATTTTGATACACCTGGGCCTGCCTGAACATCCATCCATCAAAAAAGGTGGCATGAGAGAGACCTGTGACCTTCTAATCACAACTGTACAAATCTAGATTCCTACTGCATTCAATGATGTATATTTCTGTGCTGGCAACATCATGATTTTAAGAGCTACATAGGGAATGTGCACGAAGAGTTAGCATCCTGTTGGAGACTTTGCCTGGAAAGGGGATATTTTAAAGAAGCAGATCATAGAATTTTAGAGCTGGAAGAGACACTGCAGATCATGTAGTCCAACTGAGCTATCCAGTGGTTCCCACTTCCCACCATAATGATCTGTCCATGTGAGCAGCTAGTAACATTGTGATTGCGAGATACTGTTGCCCTTTCCCATGATCATTTGGTCACACATGGCATTATCAACGAGTGCATGCTCCAGGAACAGTTTTGACTTCTCACTTGGACTCAAAAGTTATCACAAGAACCAACACAAAGGGTCTAAGATTCATTGTTCAGCCACCTAACCCTTGGACTACATTAGCTTTCCATCTCACACTTCTTGAAAGATAGAGACACTACTGGCTCCTGTCTTTGAACAGGTTGAATGCTTTCATTGCCATAACGGCTCCCACGGTTATTGCACGATGCCTGAATTCATGTATAGGAAATAGGAATGGCATCTTTCAAGCGGTGTTGTAGTTTTATAGCCCTTTATGGATCTGATTACAATGAGTGCCCTGGGAATACAGAATTCATACAACATTATTCAAGCAGGACAAGGACAATCGAATGAGAGGCTTAGATATAGTGGAAACAGGGAAAAAAATGACTGGAGAAATGAAAAGAAACAAGCAACTTTGGCCAAGGTTCCTAGGAAGCTACTTG
Organism: Lacerta agilis; assembly: GCF_009819535.1. Classification (NCBI taxonomy): domain Eukaryota; kingdom Metazoa; phylum Chordata; class Lepidosauria; order Squamata; family Lacertidae; genus Lacerta; species Lacerta agilis. The sequence goes on from NC_046320.1 coordinate 48,293,555, forward strand.
TCAGTTATATAAATAGTCTTCAGCTATTGTAGAAAGTTTGCTTTTTAGCTCTTTGTTCTGTTTCTATTTTCACTTCTCTCACACACTTTCTCTGAAGCTACACTTCCTTGAAGGTTTTGCCATTTTCATTTTTTCCCACGATTTTCCATGTATTAGATGCTGTATTAGAAACATGTCTCAGGAATATAATGCTGTATCCTCACAACTCCCAAATCAATTATATTTTTAACAAGATTTCTTTCTTTTTCTTTTCTTTTTAAAAAGGAAAAATAAAAATAAAGAATGCTTGAAATTGCATGTATCCTCGCTTTTCCTGATAAGAATAGTGAGCTCTTTGGGCATAAGAAGTCATATGACAAGGAGGGTAACTCTAGACTTCTCACTCTTTTGTGGGAGGGATTCAAAAACTCACCATAACTTTAGGATTGCACTCTGTTGCTCTCTTAAGCACCCTAAACAAACTACAATTCCCTGGGTTATTGTTAACCACCCTTAAACTACAATTCCCAGGATTGTTGTTAAACACCTTAAACCACAATTCCTAGGAGTGTTATTAAGCTCCCTTAACAAACTACATTTCTTAGGGGGTGCCATTTTTGGGTTTGCGTCAGGTAGCAAAATGTCCTTGGCCGGCTCTGCCTAGGGCAACGAATCCACTTTTTAAAAAGAAACAGGCATTTTGCAGTTAGTGGTAACAAAAGGCATGGAAAAATATAGAGTGAATGAATGATTAATGGGACAAGGTGCAAATACCACACAAACAAACCAGGATGTATGTTCACCTCATTTGTAGAACCAATTGGTGAAAATGTTCTGGGAGGCATGTAAATGGCATCTTGGTAGTCAAGATAACCCCAGGACTAATTGTTATTTGCTGCAAGAAGGAGCTCATATATGTTTATCTGCTTTGAAGTTTTGAAGCCTTAGTTTTGGTTCAGTTAGTTGGGCGAGGAAAGGCTTCTCATGTCTGTCAGCTACTCCCTTATCTGAGAGATGGATGAGGCAGCCTCTTAGCCAGGGGTGAGTTAATTGGGCTATCGATGCCAGTTTATGTAGCTTGCTTTACATATAAGTAATGCTTAACCTAGTAGCACCTCATGGACATGTCATGGTGACTGCTTGCTGCTTTGGTGTCTCTCCAGAGTCTGTAGTGGCAGCAAAGCTTTTGCTGGTTGTGTTGTAAGTTCATTCTTTTAAAAATAAAAATAAAGCGCTAGAACCAGCCATTCTGGAGTTTTTGACATCTTTCTTCAGTATCCCTGCACCAAAACACTCACACATGTCCTCCTTTGGGCCTATGGATCAGGACAGCAGCCTGCAAACAATTCAGAACAAATGCTCACTAGAGCAGTGTTTTTCAACCACTGTTCTGCGGCACAGTGTGCCGCGAGATGTTGCCTGGTGTGCCGTGGGAAAAATTGAAAAATTACTTTATATATAGTCAATATAGGCACAGAGTTAATTTTTTTAACATTTTCTAATGGTGGTGTGTGATTTTTTTCATGAAACAAGTGTGCCTTTGCCCAAAAAAGGTTGAAAAATACTGCACTAGAGAATGGCCATAGGGGGCATTCAGATATGGGGATTATTGCTAGTGCTTCTGTCCCACTTTCTAAATTCCTTTTATACTGCATAACTGACTGTGCTATGGAATCAGGGCCATCTTACCCATAGGTGCTGGGGGTGTGGGGCACCCGGGCACCAGGCTCTCAGGGGCGCCAGGCTGAGAGTCCGGGTTCCGAGAGTTGAGTACAGGGAAGAGCCCATCCATCGGTCAGAGTGCTGCGGCGGGCTCATCTGTTGCGGGCGGCTCTGCGCAGCCAGATCAGATGGGACCAAGACAGTGAGATGCTGATGTGGCCGTCTGGCTCTGCCTTCCTACGCACCAGGGACTGGGCAACTGGGGGGGGGGCACGTGGATCTTTGAACCCCAGTGCCGCATATGCTTAAGACAGCCTTGTATGGAATTGTAGTTTTTTGATTGGTATAACACTATGTTGTGCTAAATTTCCTTCACACCAGTAAATGTGGTGTAACACAACAGCAGGTGTCACTGGGCATGTCACCATCTTTAGCGCAGATGCGTGCTAAAGAACATTTCCCCACAATTCACCAATGAAAACAGTGAGAAAGTCCTGTATGCTGATTACTGCACCAAATTTCATCACATTGTATGATCTATGAAAACTACAGGAAAATTACAGTGAAGAACTATGACTTTCCAGATTAACAGGGATGCAGACAGATCCCCCCCCCCCCCCCCGGAAGCAATTAACACAGAAATGAGTACTTAAAGACTACTAGCTTTTCTGAAGTGGCTTTCATGCCATGTGAAAGATCACAGAAAATGCAGAAACTATCAAGTGAGGAAATGTCAAGAAAATGGAATAAAGTGCTGCTTGAATGCAGCTAGACTCTAACCTCCATTGTAACTTTCTGCAAGTCAACCAGGATGAATGCTGAATAAATAGGTCATATGAAGGATTCCATTGGCCTTAACCCCTTGCTGTCTACTCTGTTTGACAGCAAGTCTGCAGGCCTGCTTCATTACCTGCTTCTTAATCCTTTTTAAACTACAGATGCTGGGAACACACAAAGCATCTGCTCTGCTACTTGCTATAGGTGTAATAATTTTGGAGACTGACACCTCCCCCAATATGCCCCCTTTCTCTTTCTCTTTCTCTTTCCCTTTCTCTGTATCCCATATGCATCTGGGGGAAAGGTAGGTTTTTCACAGCATTCATTTTTCTATCATACAACATTATCTTTGCTAACGTCAGAAACAAAATATTTTTAAAGAACAAAAACCAGATGAATCTACTTGAACACATTTTAGTATGAGTCATTGGCATTGTGTTGCTGGAAATATGATGACTGGATTGTTATCCCTGCTAAACAGAGTCCCTGCTAAACATACCAAACTCTATTTACATCAGAATAGCTTCAAACTGGTAAGGTAAAGGTAAAGCTACCCCTGACCATTACCGGTAGGTCAAGTCGTGGACGACTCTGGGGTTGTGGTGCTCATCTTGCTCTATAGGCCGAGGGAGCCAACGTTTGTCCGCAGACAGCTTCTGGGTCATGTGGCCAGCATGACTAAGCCGCTTCTGGTGAACCAGAGCAGTGCAAGGAAACACCGTTTACCTTTCTGCCGGAGCGGTATTTGTTTATCTACTTGCACTTTGACATGCTTTCGAACTGCTAGTTGGGCAGGAGCTGGGATCGAACAACGGGAGCTCACCCCGTTGCGGGGATTCGAACCGCCGACCTTCTGATCGGCAAGCCCTAGGCTCAGTGGTTTAGACCACAGTAGTCAGTTCCATTAACTGCAATTCCCAGACAGGGAGAACACAAGAATGATGTTTAGATTTAGAGCAGCAAATATAAACAAAACAAACTAAAAATGCAGAATGACTGTATTTTTGACACAGTACCAAGTAATACAAAACAGGCACCTTTGCAAATGGAGATTGATATCAGGCTCTCCAAGTGTCCCTATTTTCCATGTCCCTGATTTAGAGAAGCCATCCTGGTTTCTGATTTGATCCTGGAATGTCCTGCTTTTCCTTAGGATGTCCCTATTTTCATTGGAGAAATATTGGAGGGTATGGAGTTATCTGACTCCCAAGCTGTCTGAAGGCAATCCTGTATAGGGATTTAAAAAAATGTTTAATGTTTTATTATGTTTTTATATATGTTGGAAGCTGCCCAGAGTGGCTGGGGCAATCCAGTAAGCTGTGTAGCATTTAAATAGCAAAATTATTATGGAATGGGACATCCCTATTTTCATGAGAGAAATGTTGGAGGGTATGTGAAATATGCTGATGAGGCAAAGATATTTGGGGTTACAGTCATGACCTTCCATATCAAGTCCCAGTCAGGTTTATGTGAAGGCTGTTGCAAAGTGCTCAGTAAACATAACCACCATACTTGGATTAAAGCTTGCAGTACATAAGCTCAAACAGTCAATAGCCATCATGGTAGCAGGATGTGGAATTGAAATGGCACAACAACCTCATGGATTAGCAGTACACAAACACAACTCACACATGACATTCCATTGGTACCATTGCAGTCTCCATTTCTGCCTGTCAAGTTTAAAGATCTGTGGCATCACCTTGAGATATGCTGCTTTAAACTCTTTTCACTCCCCTAAAAATGTGTTATTCCCCAAGATGCAACATCCAACATTCACTGAACATTCCATTTGGTGACATTTTTTGGCAAATATAGTCAGATGGTTCCCCAATACCATAATGCAACTCCCTCAAATCTCTGGTTTGCTAGTTAACGTGTGTGTGTGTGTGTGTGTGTGTGTGTGTCTGTGTGTGTGTGTGTGTGTGTGTGTTGCACATGTATTTATTTCAGTCTCTCTCTTTCTATATGGTAGCACTGTAGTCCATAGAAAGACATAGTATTAGTCCTTCCATCAGTCAAGAAAGCTAGAACACCAGTACAAGATTCAGAAGATACCATGTTTATTTATGGCAATACTATAATATGGAAATACAACTGTCTTTATTTTAAATCATGCAAAGACTGTGAAAATAATTTAGAATAATCTAGAAAAGTACCAGGAAGGGACGGGGAGGTAGCATTTGCAAAAGTGAAGAGAGTAAGATAAAATAAAACAGAAATTTAGCAACATAGGAATAGTGCTGATGTATTAAATCTAATTGATAGCTTTATGTAGTGGAAAGAGAGAAAGGCCAAAGCCTAGTGGCAGAGTGCATATGCCATGTCTCAACTTCAGCTTCTGGCATCTCCAGCTAAAGGACCAGGTAGCAAATGATGGCAAAGATCTTAGATGCTGGAAAGCTACTGCTAATCCAAGTAGAAAATACTGCTCCGGCTGGACCAAGGATCCAGCTCAATTGAAGGTAGCTCCAGGAACTAGCACAGGGATGAGATTATGCTCTAACAATGAAATAAAATGACTTGTGATTTCCTTTTCCAGGAAACATTGTTTCAACTTATTCAAAGAGAAACACTTATTTCTCATTCAGTTTGTTTAAGAAAATGTTCCCAGAGTAGTCTTCTCACACGACTACTACTGTACGTCTGTAGAAATCAAAGTCTAGCATAGTCTCCCCCAAGATGATGTTGTCCAGATTTGGTTGGACTACAACTCCCATAATTCCTTACCATGTTGGCTGGCTGGTGCTGATGGAATTTGTAGTCCAAATCATTTGGAGGGCACCAACTTATGGAAGACTGATCTAAGAGAAACCACATGGATATGCACCAGATATGACTCTCCTGATGGTGGGCAGTAGCAGCTGGTGGGGTGGCATGACTGGGGTGCTGCTGCTCTCCAGGCTTCCTGGCACTGTGGGTTGCTGACACTTGCGAGAGGGAGAAGGGGAGAGGCAAGGCATGGGGACCTTGGTGCAACACATGGCATCAGGAGCATCAGATTGGCTGTGCTGCCACATGCCACACTGCACTGAGCTCCCTCTATCTCACCCCTCTCCCTCTTAGTGACTTGCAGTGTTGGGAAACCAGGAGAGCAACAGAGCCCCACCTGTGCCACCCCACTGGCCACTGCTATATGAAATATAAGGAGCAATGCTTTATACTACAAAGGGACTTAAATGTAACTCAGAATTAGCTCATCCTCCAGGCCATGAAACGGGCCAAAGTACATCATGTTTTGCCATCTGTGAGCTGGCAATACCAGAGCTTGAGCGGCGTCAAAACAGCTGGCCATGCAAGGGAATGTACTTAGACTTTTATTCATATAAATGCAATTGATTGTAGTCAACGACTTAAAGTAGGGAGTGATATCTGTAGAACAGCCTGAGCATCTGGCCTTGACATCTTCTGATTTCAAATTTCCATACATCACTTCCAATCTATTTTATACTGACATTTGGTTGGAGGATAGTCTGCTTCCAAAATCTGGATGTTTGCCCACCTGGTGGCAAGAGAACCTTGTGGGAAGAGCCAGAAGAACAGCAGTTAGGGCTGCAAAGGGAAATATAGGGAGCATATGGTTTGGCAAAATTCCTGTACCTTGGACAGACTGAGACTTGTTCTGGGAGGATCCAGCATCTGTGGGCCTGAAACTGAACAGTATATTTTTTCCACCTTAGATTTTTTCCATTAACACATTAGAAAAGCTCTCACTAATGAATGGCCCAGCCTGCTTAATGAGTTTCCTGTCCCCACCCTTCAACTTCAATTTTGTCTTCCCCCAGACAAGACATGGAAGCATTTTTCATAAGAAACTGTAAAGTAAGTGTTGCATTCACATCCATAGATAAGTCCTGTTTATCTATATATTACGTAATAACAACTTAGACATTGGCAAAAAAAGAAAAAAAAGCATCACCAGAAATGAGAAGAAAAGAGGGTAGATTTGTGTGATTTTTGCATATGCTAATTTATATGTAGAAATGCAAATTTAGAAATAATCAATATTTTAATTATGCCAGAGATAGTGGAGAAGACTGTGTGTCTGCTCAATCTGCTGTTCAGGCGCTAACTGTTGATGGGCATCTCCATGACCTCATCTTCTCCATTTTATTACGATTATTTACAGTACATTCAAACTGGATTTGACCTTCAATTAGATGATGCCTTCACATAAAGAACTGCCTTCTGAGCTCTCTTCAAAAGAGACTAAATGCTTTTGTACAGCTGCATATCAATTAGTGTAAAGGCACAACTAGCTGGACCATAAAGAAGGCTGATCACCGAAGAATTGATGCTTTTGAATTATGGTGCTGGAGGAGACTCTTGAGAGTCCCATGGACTGCAAGAAGATCAAACCTATCCATTCTCAAAGAAATCAGCCCTGAGTGCTCACTAGAAGGACAGATCCTGAAGTTGAGGCTCCAGTACTTTGGCCACCTCATGAGAAGAGAAGACTCCCTAGAAAAGACCCTGATGTTGGGAAAGATGGAGGGCACAAGGAGAAGGGGACGACAGAGGATGAGATGGTTGGGCAGTGTTCTCGAAGCTACTAACATGAGTTTGGCCAAACTGCGAGAGGCAGTGAAGGATAGGTGTGCCTGGCGTGCTCTGGTCCATGGGGTCACGAAGAGTCGGACACGACTGAACGACTGAACAACAACAACAACAACAGATGTGATGCTGAAGTTCTGTGAACAGGAAGACTTCCCACCAACTTTCAAAAAGGCAATAGTAGCTATGTGGGCCCAAACAGGATCACAACAGATAATGGGAGATAGGTGTGGTGGCCAACCCTTTTTTTCTTTCCTGTTATTCCTATTAAAATTGCCTCCCTCCCAAAGCTGCTATTTGCCTTATGGGGGAAATCGTGCCATCATCACCCCAAGCCTGTCCTTCACTTAAAAAACAAACGAGATCTTTGTTACCCATCTCCCATGTGACATTTAGTATGGCCTTAACGTGGCATTTTCTTTAATGCTGGCATTTTGTGAACCAGATTGTTTAGTGAGAGCAATGTAACCCTCTACTGGAGTGCTAAATTATCCCTGGGAGACCTAAGTTCAAATCAAAAATTGCCCTTAATGTTGCTGGTTATCTGTTAGCAGACCATTAGTCTCGAGATGAAGACATGCCCTACATTCCAAGTGTAGTGAAAATAGTATTGACGCTTATTCTCTGCCTTGAAAAAAAATATGCCTCAGAATGTGGTGTATGTGTATTTAAACCACTCCTACCATATTTTAGGTCTGTTTTCATTCAAACAGGCCTACAGTACAAAATAGGGATCAGAAATTCCTATATTGGAAAGAGATAGTGTGGAAAATAACAATAGTAAATATACTGCATATGAATATTTTTGAATTATTATCAACACTCCATTAGGTTTTTGAAAGGTGAACTAGATCCATAATCATTCAGCTCAAAGACAACTGAGTAGAGGGGAAATTATGCTCCCAAATCTCTGATTGGCATTATAAAAAAAAGGTATGTATAATGATGTTCTAATGGCTGCTGTGTCAACCAAACTGGAAATAGAATAAACAACATTGTCCATTCTGATATATGACCTTTAAAATGTGTTTTGTGTCTCTGTGTATGATGCAATTCAGCCACATAGGCTGCAGTTCTGTTCACTCTGACCCAGGAGTAAATCCCACTCAATTTAATAGGACTTACTTCCAAGTAGACATTCACAGACTCATTCTGTTGAGCTGCTTACCTGGGAGTCAGCTCCATTGAACACAGTGGGGTTTACTTCTGTTTGTGTGTGCGCGCAGCACTATCCTGCTACTTAATCTGAATTCACTTCAAGACAACCTGAGCATTCATTGCACAAAGTTTTTGAGCATGTTGAATGAGAACGGCCAGGTTTTGAGCATTCGTTTCTATTTGTTTCTAGAGATATTAGAAGATGACACTTCTCAGTGCATTTTCCCAACACTTTCTGCACCATACAGTTCAATTTTTTGGAGGAAGCAGGATTATTTTGCAAGAGCTCAAAAGCAAGTTTAATTTGTGCAGATGGAATTTGTTTGCAAATGATGGAATCTTGGCCGAAAACAGTGACTGTCCGAAAGTGCCATGACTCATAGTGGCCTTTCTTCTACGCCTACGAAAGAAAGACAGGGAGATAGAAAACACGGACATTACATATAATTTTAGATTAAATAATATGATTTGAGTAACTTTATTTGGCTAGGATAACTTAACTTTATGAGATATCATCTGACACTCTCATTTTGTCTCTATAGACCTAATCATGAGTATGTATTCATCACCACTCAACCATTGGCAATTGGATGCTGGGGTTAGTAAATTAAGACTGGCACAGTTAGTACACACTGTATTCTCCAAATGCAAACTCACAAAAGCACTATAGTCTCATTAGAGAGGGTCATGTTGCTGCCACCTTTCTGATGACAAGAAGGGGTTTAATATATAATGGATAAGTAAGTTCTTGTAGACTCTCAGTCCCAATGCTATTTTTCATGGCTGCATGTCATCTATTTTATGTGAGCTTCTGATCCATTCTGACAAGATCTTATATATGTTGCCCATAAAGGTCAAAGCTGCTTCTCGCTGACAAATGAAAATATTGGTGTTTAGAAAAATGACACCCATAATAGGTTAATCTAATCTTTATCAGCCGAGTTTGATAGAATGTTCTCAAGAAATGACTGGGGATATTCATAGGAAGCACCACCAGGTTTCTGAAAAGCCTGGATCAAGTTTCCCTTTTTAAAGGCAATAAAGTTAATCAATGCAATGTCTGAAAAAAAATATTGCAGGATCAAAGTGAATGGCAAGTTTTTAGAGTGAGGGTTTTATTTTAAATTAGTCTATCCAAGTCTTTGCAAAACTGAGTCCTCATCAGTCAGGCTTTTCAGAACATCAGTTTTATATCTGTGGCTTGATAAAATAAATAATTTGATATGGATATTTTCCTATACACTGGAAAACTTAGTCAAGTGTACAATAGCCCTTAAGAAATCTGTAGAGCATAGTTTTACCAGCCTGGATAGCTCAGTTGGTTGGAGAATGGTGCTGACAATGTCAAGGTTGAAGGTTTGATCCCCGTATCGGACAGCTGCACATTCCTGCATTGTTGTGGATTGGACTAGATGATTCTTAGGATCCCTTCTAAGTGATGACACATGTAGTGCTTGACAAATCATGGTAATGAACTTGGTGAAACATCTAACACAAACTGGTGGAGGTGATTTGAGGTGCATCAAATTGCAATGACTATCAACTTGAACTTCCATTCTTAAGGAAATCAGCCCTGAGTGCTCACTGGAAGGACAGATCCTGAAGCTGCGGCTCCAATATTTTTGCCCACCTCATGAGAAGAGAAGACTCCCTGGAAAAGATCCTAATGTTGGGAAAGATTGAGGGCACAAGAAGGGGACAACAGAGGACGAGATGGTTGGACAGTGTTCTCGAAGCTATTAACATGAGTTTGACCAAACTGTGGGGGGCAGTGGAAGACAGGAGTGCCTGGCGTGCTCTGGTCCATGGTGTCACGAAGAGTCGGACACAACTAAATGACACAACAATAACAACAACAACAACAACAACAACAACAACAAAACTTGAACTGAGCTGCAACCACCTCCTGCATTTAGTCATTCTTTTTCTGGACAATGAAATGAGAGGCATTGTACTCAACTTCAACCTATAGCCCAATCTACCGACACCCATCTGGACCCTCTTAGCTTTCATTCTCAAACACAGGTGGCTTTCTTCTGCTCAAACCCCTGACATAAAGTTACAGTATCATAGAATAGCCAGAAATCAGAACCTGGTTGCAAATTATTTAGGAGGGGGGAAATCTCTAAATGACAGATGGGAAGTAGGCTTGTTATCCAGGAAGATTACTGTTAAAAAAGCAACACCTATAAAATTGTTATGCCCAGTTTAATTTGAAAATTGAGCCTTTATAGCATGCCACGCAGTCATGTTTCTTCAAAAAGACAAGCAATGAGAAATTGTCCTCCTCTGCCTTCCTTCTGTCATCACATTTCAACTTGATTTTGTGTAAAACAGTAAAATTATTTGATGAAATATTATACATTATAGAGGGTGCTAGAAAAATGTTGAAAATAAACTATGCATCATCTCTTTTAGGACTGGAGGTTGTGATATCCATAATTTTACATCTAACTGCAATTCATAAACATTTAAGAAGAAACAAAATATGGGGGCCAATTGAACAATACAAACTGACATCATTTATTGCTATACATAAACATATGCCAGCAGTTCAATTCGGAAATGACCTCCATGGCAGTGGAAATGCAGTTCCAGAGAGTACACACACATACAAACACACATGGCTCAAATGGATCTGAATACAGACACTGAGTTACACATGACAGCCACTTTATTGCAAGCTATCTCAAAGCATCTGGTCATTTAAATCCAGTTCTATGGCATAGTGGGAATAGGGAACCCAACTGTATCAGCAATTTGGGGGTGGGGTGGGGGTGGTATATTCACTCTCATTCTGAGAGAATTCTGCAGGAATACACCTTTAGGGTCATGAACATTACAGCAGGAGTGGACGAGAGGGTTCTGTGGCTCATAGGAAAAAACAAAAATCAGCAATATTGCCATCACAGTAAAAGATAAAGTTAAAGGGACCCCTGACCATTAGGTCCAGTCACGGACAACTCGGGGGTTGCAGTGTTCATCTCGCTTTACTGGCCGAGGGAGCCGGCATACAGCTTCCAGGTCATGTGGCCAGCATGACTAAGCCACTTCTGGAAAACCAGAGCAGCACACGGAAACGCCATTTACCTTCCCGCCGGAGCGGTACCTATTTATCTACTTGCACTTTGACATGCTTTCAAACTGCTAGGTTGGCAGGAGCAGGGACCAAGCAACGGGAGCTCACCCCATCATGGGGATTCGAACTGCCGACCTTCCTATCGGCAAACCCTAGGCTCTGTGGTTCACGTTCCATGCCATCGCAGTAGCTTAGTCCAAAACCTAGCAGTTCAAAGTCTCACAGATGCCATTTTGTATTGTATTGTAATCTGTGTTTTAATAAAGCTAAGTGACACACCACCAACTTCAGGCAATTTCAACCCCATCTCCTCTCCCTTTTACTGGCTTGAGAATTCAGTTCTTTCCTCATCAAACGAAGTGTCTAGATTCCAGCTGCTTAAAAAAAGAAAGAGCCGCAATATATCCATATGGTAGTAACAATGGCACTCTGAGGGGGTTTAGGACTGCAAGTTCCTTCCTTTGTCTCCCAGGCATTATAATAAAACTAGAAGCTGAACTGGTCTCCGTTCAGCAAGAAAAAAACAGCAGTGAGAAAGTGACGGATACCCAGCTGTGGGGAAAATTAAGCAATGAATTGAAATAATGGTAGAAAATTACTCCAAATGAGCCTTGATCACAGCCACAAAGCTGAGAATCCCGAGCACCATATTTGCATTCTCATGAATGTACATTAACGTATTGTTGTGTACCCCAGTCTTTAGTTGTGTATTAACTTTATCAGATTTAAGTGTTTGTGATACCTCACCAAGCATGAAATGTAGTTACTTGGTTGCACCTGTTCATAATAATCAGATTCCATATTCATGAAAGAAAAGAAATATGTTGAGCGGCCATATGCATGAAGAGTGATCATTACGACAGACTTTTCTCACAGCTTCCCAAATGTTGTTCTGGGAATGATCCACAGGCTGTGAGGAAGCAAGCACTTATTAAAAAAAAAAAAACAGAAGACACTTTGCAAAAAAATATGCCCAGGTGGTTCTGATTCACTTAGTGAAGGTAATAAATTGCTGCCTTGTTTGCAGATGGGATGCCACCTCTGCACAGTAATTAGGGATTATGCCAGGTGGAATAGAACACTACTTAAGGTGAAAAGTTCATGTCAAATGACATGACAACTGTTCACTGATTTTGAAATAGGAAGTGCCCCAGGGGAATGTACATACATACATTGCATGCTTTAAGAACCTGATCTTTACAAAGTCTGATCTGAATTTACATGACCTGAGTTATTCAGCAGGGATTAGAATTATTTTTGCACTTCTGGATTGGCCCAGTTCAACTCCTGCCTCACAAAACATATAGAATACATTTTGAAAATGAGTAAATTTTTTAGAGTAAACACATTTGGAAATGCATGTTCTGAGAGAAAACATGTTTAAAAGTACATATGCAAGCATGCATGTAACTATGAATTTCCGTGAAGATTCTTTTTTTAAAAAAAATCAGAATAATGCAGAAAAAGAGAGAACAAAATGAATTTTTTAGTGTATAAATGGACAGTGGAGGCTGAACTTGTAGCCATATACTAGGAAATAAAGAAATAAAAGGGAAATGTTGATGGGTTGATTAGCACCATATCACACCCCACAAGTGTCCCAGGGGGGAAAAAATGACACCCTGTTGTTGTTTTTATCACAAGAGAACAGCAGCCATTGTGGTTGCTGTGATCTCGCACGACCCCCTCCCCCACACACGAATAAAGGGATTTCACACATCATGCCCCAAAAAGAGCTTTTGAGGGGAGGAACACAGCGTGAAATTGCTCAAGATCATGGGAACCAAAATGGCCACTGTGCTCTCCTAATAAAAAAATTGGGAAGATGGCATCTGGGAAAATGACATCCTGGATGTGGGCTTCAAAGTGTTGGAGAGTATGCCACAATTCTTCCCATTTCTTTATCAACCCCAGTACCTTTCCCTCTGTAGAGATCTAAATGGGTAAATATCTCACAATGGCATGAAGATCAAGGGGTATTCAAAATCAGAGCCCTTTGAAAGATTTGCCAATGTTTTAGTGGTTAGAGTGCTGGACTAGGACATGGGAGTTCAAATCGCCACTCAGCCATGAAGTTCACTGGGTGACCTTGGCCAAGCCACTCTCAGACTAACCTATCTCATAGGGTTGTTGTGGGGATTAAATGAGAAGGAGAACCATGTACACTATCTTGAGCTCTGTGGATAAAAGGTGGCACATTAATGCAATAAATAAAACAAATATGTTCTGCCTAACAGCTTTATGCCAGCTTTTCCCACACCCTTTATATTAATGAAAGCTTTGAAGACACTGAAGTCTGGCCTGCTTTTCATCTTGCTATTGGTGTCTCAGGTGAGAATACAGGCTTTGGGAGTGGTTAAAATTGGCTTCACCACCCCTAGCACCCCAAATTCTCCACCATTCTTGTGGGTTTGAAATAGTAAAACTTCAATATTAAAAAAAAACCAACAACACACATTTCCAGTGACTGCAGTGCTCTACTTCTGTCATGGGAAAGTCCTGTTTGTCTGAAAAGCTATTAATGTGGTGTCATATTTTAATTATGTACGACTTGTGCAACATGATTCCGTAGTTCAAACTCAAAAATCATTAACCTGCGTAATGGAGAAAATGTCACCAGAGTATACATGAGTGAAAGCAAACATGTCCGGATTTCTCAGGAAGCCTCTAATTCTTTTTGATAAGGTTTTAGGATATAATAAGTAGCTAGGATTGGAAGTCAAGATGTGGTATCTGCTACTTTGCTTGCAGAGCCGATTCACAAAACCACTGTAAATGGAAGTTATAAATAAAGTTACCTTATTTATAGCAATGTACAACACATCTCCTTGATAGTTGTGTTTTTTTGTTTGTTTTTTACTGTGCGACACTGGTGAGAGCCAGTTCAAGTTACTGAAGTGCCATGATAGACTCTTCGCTGTGGCTTCATCCCATGTTGGAGAAGAACAAATAATATGAGGGCTAATTCAGCTTGTTGTTTTTTAATGGAGTACACCAGCCAGTGTGGTGTACTCCATAAAGAGCGGTAGACTCGTAATCTGGTGAATTGGGTTCACGTCTCCGCTCCTCCACATGCAGTGTGACCTTGGGCTAGTCACACTTCTTTGAAGTCTCTCAGCCCCACTCACCTCACAGAGTGTTTGTTGTGGGGGAGGAAGGGAAAGGAGAATGTTAGCCGCTTTGAGACTCCTTAGGATAGTGATAAAGCAGGATATCAAATCCAAACTCTTCTAAAAATGTTCTCTAGTTTTGCTAATAAAAAACATTTCCACATTTCTCCTTACTGGCACCAGTGAGGTCTGAGTGAAGACACTGTTTGCATGGGGGGATGCGGGGTGCTGGAAGCTACCCCCCTGTCAATCACACAGACTCTGAAATCATTTTGGCATAACATGGTTAAGAGGGGGTTGCTCCACCAACCTGTCAAAAACCCTTGAATGGGGTTCTCAAGCATCTGACAACCATCTGGCTTGGGAACTTTATCACAAGGCACCTTGCTAACTCTATGCTTGGTGTGGTGGAAAGTACTGAGCATAGGGCTGGCTTTCTCCCCTCACCATCAAGGGTGAAAGAGAAAGAAACCTGCATTTCATAGGCTTTCCTGCATGCAAAGGGAGTCCTGCGGGCAGGGGCAGCTAGAGGGATTTGTTACTTGTTTGTGGGGGGTTGGGGACAGGACTGGTTTATTTGGTTGTCCATGCCTATTCCCAGCTGGCAAAACTGAGTGGGATTTAATTTCCCTTCCAAATCCATGTTCCCTTCACAGAGCTACAATTTACAGAGTGATTTAACAATCAAGTCATCTTCCCAGGGAACTCTAGAAATTGTAGCTCTGTGACAGGAATAGGGTGGCGCTGTGGTCTAAACCACAGAGCCTAGGGCTTGCCAATCGGAAGGTCAGCAGTTCAAATCCCCACGACAGGGTGAGCTCCCTGCCAACCTAGCAGTTTGAAAGCATGAAACAGTGTTTCCTTGTGCTGCTCTGGTTTGCCAGAAGCGGCTTAGTCATGCTGGCCACATGACCCGGAAGCTGTCTGCGGACAAATGCCAGCTCCTTCAGCCAGTAAAGCGAGATGAGCGCCACAACCCCAGCAACTGGACCTAATGGCCAGGGATACCTTTACATTTACCTTTAACAACCCTCAACACCCTTAACTAACTACAGTTCCCAGGATTCTTTGTTGGGAGTCACACCTCCTTAATGTAGTATAATATTAATTTATATTGTTATAAGGTGGAGGGGCAAGACTTACCTAAAATATCTGGATTCCGTAAAGTAGTTAGAATTTAAGCAAATCCCATAATTTCTGGTTTTAGTCAATGTTGGAGTTTATTCAATGGATTTAGCAGTGTGAAAATACAGGCTGGACTTGTTTTCCTGACTAGGGAATCACCTGGGAATGGGCCGCTAGGAAACAAAGGCCATTAAGAAAGTCTTCAATATGTCATAAGACTCTCTGCTGGACACAGAGAGTTGAGACCCTGCCCTAAATTCTAGGTAATTAGCAAAAGATAATCCCAAATTTGGAAGAGATTTTTTTTTCTAGAATTGCAGTGGGCAATGAAGTAAGCAAACAGGAAAAAATGTCCCAGAACAAAAGGCAAGCAGTCTGTTTTATGCTGCAGAGAAGGTCAGACATGATGCTTGGGGTCCCTTGAAATCTGAGGCTGCAGCAAAAGGAGGAACAGGACACCAGCTGTATATATGTGTAAATAAACCATATATCAAATTATATTATGAGAGCCAGTGTGGTGTAGTGGTTAAGAGCGGTAGATTCGTTATCTGGGGAACCGGGTTCGCGTCTCCACTCCTCCACATGCAGCTGCTGGGTGACCTTGGGCTAGTCACACTTCTCTGAAGTCTCTCAGCCCCACTCACCTCACAGAGTGTTTGTTGTGGGGGAGGAAGGGAAAGGAGAATGTTAGCCGCTTTGAGACTCCTTCGGGTAGTGAAAAGCGGGATATCAAATCCAAACTCTTCTTCTTCTTCTATATCTGTTGGCTTAAAGAATGGATGAGTCTAAAGAATATCTTAGATCTGGAAGGTTATGATAATAGATTTGAGTGGCATGCATATTTGTGGTATGAAAAAACGAAGGTGCATAAGGGCTTCTTGAATCATATTGTTAGAAAATCACTATATATGGGAAAGGTATAGGAGTCTATTAGAAAACAAGACCCTGTGGCGTGGATATCACCACTAGAAGCGTTCTCAGTTAAAAAATTAAATATGGAAAAAGAATGGATAACTTATAGAGAGTTGTTGGTGGAGGAGGGAAATCATCTGAAACTGAAGAAATATGAGAATATAATACATTTATTTACTGATTGGCTCCAATATTATCAACTATATTTTCCATTTTTAAAATGGATAAAGGAGTGGGGTTTAGGAATGAATTCTCACAAACTGCAAAATTATATTTAAAAATGTCTAATTTATGTTGGAAATGTAAAGAGAATGAGGGTATATTTTATCATATATGGTGGACCTGTGAATCAGCAAAGGCCTTCTGGAAAAAGATTTACAATGAGCTAAAAAAATGTTTAAAATATCTTTTGTTAAAAAAACCCAAAAGCTTTTCTATTAGGCATAACAAGAGAAGAAATGCCAAAGGAGAAAAAGGTCCTATTTATGTATGTGACGACAGTGGCAAGAATGTTATAATATAACATTGTTATATGACCAGGGATGGAAGGAAGGAAGAACCCCATTGAAAGAAGACTGGATATTGAAACTGATGGACTATGCTGAAATGGCAAAATTGACCAGGAAGATTAGACACCAAGAGGACAATAAATTTAGAAATGAATGGATTAACTTTATAGAATTTATGAAGGACTATTGTAAACATTTAAAAACGTTAGCAGGATTGGATTAGCACTTGTAATATCATTTGATAAAGGTTATTGAAAAACAAGATTTAATAGATTGGATAGAAGTATTTAGTCGCAGAAAAGCAAAGAGACAATTATTAGAAACCAGGGAGAGGAGTGGGAGGAAGTCCAGTTGGTTGGAAGAACCCCTATAAAGATAGGCTACTGAATTTGTTTGTGGATTAATGCCAATAATACTGTAAGTTAAAATAAAATAAAATAAAATATATACCAACCAACCAACCATATATCCTAAAGACACCATAGACTCTGCTGTGCCTCATTGTCCCAAATGGGAACATAAACCTTGGTAAGCATGCCTGCAACCCCTAGAATCTCACACCCCTCACGGAGATTGGGGTGACGTGTAACAATATGTATAGGTCAGGTGGGGCCTATGTAGCATTTTTCTTTTTAGATTCCCTTGACAATGGATGATTTTTCTTCCTTGCCTCCCTTTTTCTTTTTGACACAGTTTCAGAAAATTGATTTGGAATGCTTTCAGTCTAGCACAGGGTGAGCAGACTTTTTCAGCAGGGGACTGGTCCACTGTCCCTCAGACCTTGTGGGGGGCTGGACTATATTTTGGTGGGGAAATGAATGAATTCCTATGCCCCACAAATACCCCAGAGATGCATTTTAAATAAAAGCGCACATTCTACTCATGTAAAAACACGCTGATTCCCGGACCGTCCGCGGGTCGGATTTAGAAGGCGATTTGGCCAGATTCGGCCCCCAGGCCTTAGTTTGCCTACCCATGGTCTAACACATGATCTTACACCAAAGCCTTGTACTCCTTAGCTTATTAGAAGCAGCAAGTATTTAGTGAAAATCTGAGACAATTTGGTAGACTAATTATAACATGCCATTTCAATTCTCTGACATTATAGTTTGCTTGAAGGCGGGTATTCACACCAAGGGAAAAAATTAGATACCACAATATTACAACACCAACTCACCAACTTGTCTCTTTTCCGTCACTTTTTAAATAATGTGCTATTAAAATCATATGTAATTCAGATAAGTTTCAATAGCAAACTTTGGATTCAGATTTATGTGGGAATAAAGTGTAAAGCAGGCCCTGTTAGATTTTTTAACTTCCTATAGTTTCAGAAGGCCTGAGCTTTATGTCCTAGTTTATATCTCAAATTACCTTGTTCCTTTTCAGTATCTTCACTTGTATTTTTGTAGGATATTACATGGAACTGAATGTCTGAAACAACCCTCGGGCAGAGAGCCAATTCTCCACAAAAAAACAAAAACTAAACTAAATGGAGGAAATGAAAACTCCATGGATGCTCCTACTACTTGATGATGTTTTCATGGATCATTTTAAACCACATTCTCAACATATTATGAGTGGAGAACCTTGTTTTCTCTGAATAGTCATTGTCCCATGGGAAAAGACAGTTGGGATCTGTGTGCAATGGTGGGTACAATAAGGGCCAATCATGGGCAGAGACACTCATTTTCTTTTTCTGTCATGTCACCACTTCTTCTCAGCATCACTTTTCAGCCATTTTCCAAACTGTCCATCTAGGCTTCACCTCTATGTTCACGTCATCTGTATGGTCACTTCATCTCTATGTTTAGATTGCTCACCCACTAACCAGAGTCATCCTTCCATAAAAGGAGAAGCTGTTTGGACTGTGTTGAAATTTGGCCGAGGGCTATGTGCAGCCTGCAGACTGAGGGTTCTCTATCCAAGATCTGTATCTGTCTTTGATCCAGAGAAATTTGCCTTATTTTTGCCCATAATAAAAGTATATTGAAAAATAATATTACTGTATTGGTTTGGATTTTTCAGATCACTAACATAACCCTCCCCACCAACCCACCCCCCATCAATAACCTTAATAATTCTAGTACTGTATCTCTTTCTAGAAATGCAGTCTTGCTATTTCTCAGCCACTATGCATACCATCAAATTGGTTTTGACAATTTAAGATTAATATAAAATGTAGGTTGCTAACACATGATAGAGCCCAAAGCTGGAGTGTTGGGACTATTTAACTCAAGCAGAAATTGCCCCAACAGCAAGACATCTGATTCTTCATGGATTCATGGAAACATCTGTCTTAGTGCTGCTGTTTACATCCCTTGAAGACAGAAGTCAAGCAAGTGACACAGGCTGTTTCATCACAGCAGAATGATCCGAGAATGGCTAAACAGGCAAGAGAGAACAGAAGGTTTGGGTGAAATGTCTGATGCAGAAATGTTTGTGTACAATGCATTTTGGAGATAAATTTGATAAAGGAGACAAGCTGCTCTTGAAATAAGACATTACTGATATCATATAAGTTGCTATAGAAGTGGCGGCCGGGGGGATGAGATGGACCGACGGGACACAAGTACCATTTCAAAAAAAAAAAAAAAGGAAAGCAAATAGAAAATCAGAAACATTGACAAGGCAACACTACATTGCCACAAGTTTGCAAGATCATTGCAATAAGCTACTATGACCATAAGGATAGACAAAAGCTATGGAGCTAAATGCACATGATTAATGATACCCTCTAGTTAGATTACCTTTTAAAAGTATGCAACATATTTATGAGGGATATGTCTTATTAATGGCAATTAAGCACAATAGCTTGATTAAACTTCAATCTTCAGAGGAAGCAGATCCTGAATACCAAAGGCTGGGGGCAAATAAGATAAGAAGGCTCTTGGCTTTCTCAGTTGTCTTGTTTGCTTGTTGGAGACTGCTAGTTGCTTGTTGCTGGAAATGATGGTGGCCATGGAGTAGGGCTCCTCAACTGGTGATTCTATGGCCAGTATCCTGAACCTTAAGTTCTACTAGTTGTATCACCAGCCTAGGGATAAAGGAAGTGCTTGGTAGTAATGGTGGTTCCCACAATGGAATTAGCTGAGTAATTGCTGTGGGTCACCTCCCTCCATCACCACCTCAAATTGACTCTCCCGTAAATCTCTCCCATTGCTGACCAGAGCAATATATTCATTGCGGGAAGTGGATGTCGCATGAGTTAATCTTCTCCCAGATACCCTCCCAAGAAAACTGCACAGTTAGATATATGCTGTAGCACAGGGGTAGCCACTGTGATGGCCAATGGTCAGGGCTGAAGGAAACAGTAGTCAACAAAATCTTGAGGGCGCCATGTTGGGTTCCCTTGCTGCATTGAAGCAGGTATATTTGTACAGGACACGATAAACAGCAGTTTTCCCCTGTGTTGCATTACTTCTTGCTTATACTACAGCAAACAGTTATGACTTCAGCATAAATACTTTTGTGTGCAGAAGCCACATTATGTAAGCTTCATTAACAGAGCAAGTTCTTCTAAAGAAAGGACCACACAAGGCCAAGGCCAAGAGAGAGGTAACAGAAATAGCAATGAGGAATGTATCATTTATTTATTTGTTGTTTAGGAGAGCGGGGAGGGGAAAGACTTGTGCCAATATGTTTCTCTCCCCACCTCAATACTTAAGAAGCTTTCGGGCTTGAGGGTATTCAATATCTCTTACTGATTCTTCTGTTATTGCATCTGAGATCAGAAAAGAAGCTCTGCAGGCAATAATGAATGGCAGCAATAACAAAAAAACAAAGAGATATGAAAGTCCAATCAGTCCACCCCATGGCTAAGTAATTGGCGCTGGAGACGTCATGATCACAAACGGCACAAATGAATCCAGCTTTCCCTAGAGCCTTATTATTTGACTGATCCCGTGTGACATTCTCCCCCTTTCCCTTTTAAGGATCATAGGGGGAGGAGGAAGTTTGCTCCTCGGGGATAATCTGAAATGCCCAAACATATTAGCAGAATCTTTGCATCCAAGCAGAGGGCACAGCTAATTATTCAAGGATCAATGGAAAATGCACAAATGTTGTTTCATACAGTCACTTTGCATTTCGTTGTTGTCTTCTTGTGGACTTTGGGGGGTAGCTCTTCTCATGCAAGCTGTTTACAACAAACAAATTACTGTAATAGATGCATATTCACTAGCTATTCTTTGAAACATAAAGCCATGTAAAGTCTCCCCACCCCAAGCACAAAGCCTTGTGTATGTGGGGGTGGGGATGGCACTGGCACACACACACACACACACACACACACACACACCTGCACTAATCAGATTTGTATCCCACCCTTTTCCCCAAGGAGCTCAGTGCAGTGAACATAAAATTTCCTTCCTGTTTAATCCTCACAAAAACACTGCAAATGTAGATATTGCTGGGGAATGGCCATTGGCCAAACACCACCCATTGAGCTTCATAAGAGTCTGCATTATGAACATGGCCACTCTGGTGCATGTCTACAGACTGGCTAGCTCACCACATTGGCATTGATTTACACGTTGCCTTCCAGTGGTGTAGTGGTCAGGAACACGGGGGTGGGGTGGGTGGGAGGTGGGCAAGACCCATTAGTTAGTATTTATGCAACAGGGCATCCTAGGGCCACCCAATCAGCATGAAAAGGGAGCTTTTCAGCCAATGTTCTCTTTACCCTTTTCTCCAGGTGAATACTTTTTCTTGGAGAATTGGAGGTGCTCAGGTGGCTGTCTTAGGGTGTGCACCCATTTTGAGTCTGGACCAAACTTGAAGTGAGTTTCTTCAACTGGGAAGAGCACATAGCTCAGTGGTGGTGCACATTCTTTGCATGGGAAGAGTCCCAGGTTCAATCTCCAGGTTGTTTTGGGAAAGGAAAAAATAAATGGAAAGCAGCTGCAAGTCAGAGTATACAATACTGAGTTTGATTGAATCATGGCCTAATTCGATATAAGGCAACTTCCCAAGTTACTTAGTTTGATTGCACATGGCATGCAGAAAGTGGATAGAGAAAATATTTTCTCACTGTCTCCTAGAACTTGGTGGCTCCAATGAAGTTCAATGCTGGAAGATTGAGGATAGACAAAATAAAGTACTTCTTCATACAATGCATAGTTATACTATGGAATTTGCTCCCACAAGAGACAGTGATGGCTATCAATTTGGAGGGCTTTAAAAGACGATTAGAAAAATTGTCTCATGGAGGTGAAGGCTATCAACTAGCCATGATGCTCTGCCTCCACAGCTGGAAACAATAAGTATCTGAATATCAGCTGCTGGAAACCACAGGAGGGAGAGTGCTGTTGCCTTCAGGTCCTGCTTTGAGGCTTCTCATTGGCATCTGGTTGACCACAGGATACTGTCTGAGAACAGGTTGCTGGACTAGATGGGACACTAGCCTGATGCAGCAGGACTACTCTTAACTTCTTATGACTCCTGTTTCCAAAATTTGCCCCATCCCTAATCAGCAATGACTGTTAGGTATGCATTAGTGTGTGACTCATTTTTCTACACAAATACTTTTTTAGTCACAAAACTATCTTTGATGACATACATACAAAAATTATAGCTTTCTGTCTGCTGTGGAAGAACCTCAACCACTCTGATTACCCTCATCAATGGGTGACTGCATCAGCCAGTTAGCTGTAGCCCAGAAGCCTTTATAATACCACAAGCTTATTGACCCACTCATGCTGCGCCTATAAAGAGCAACTACCTTGTCCTCCTTTAATGGACTTACGGGGTGGGGGGGGTGGGGGATATCTACCTGGCAACAGACTTTGAAAGGTCACAGTACATAGAGATAGCCTGGCATCATCTCTTCCTGCATTTCTCATTTAGTTTAACTACTACATTTGTTCCACTCCTTGTTATGAATAAGCACTTGGTCAGTTATAAATCATAAAGTAATCATTCTTGATACCAGAGACACATTAGAAATTGCTGCTGTCAGCAGTTAACAACACGATTTAGATTGCTAAGCAAATGTGACTAAATGCAGAATTGCAAGTAACAGAGCAGTAAATGCCCTTCAGGCAATGCCTTGTCAATGATTGTCATTAACTCATTGACTATACAATCTAGCTTCCGGGACTCTGTGCATATCTACAGGGCACAGCAGAACCTTATCACCATGCCAGCTTATAAGTCTTCCAGGAGAAACACATGTTCTCTAGAACTGAGAAATGAGTATAGGGCTCTGAAGTGGCTTTAAATAAATTACCTGGACTGATTGTGCTGCCTTGGCATAAATTTCTAACTAGTGTCTGTTTAGTTGTGTTTTTTATTTCCTTTGTAACTTCATATCTTAAACCAGGGCTGGATCCTTATCTCTCCCACCCACAGGAGCCAACTTTGGCAGGTTGGTAGAGCTGTACCACTCTCCCAAGCAATGTTACACAGAACACTTTAAGCACCCAGAGGAATGCTTTAAGCACCCATCTCCAATTTGGTACTGGACAGCTCCTTACTGAAGTACAGTAGTCTGAATGATAAAGAGATTAGGTATGATTTTGCCAAAGTTAAGCACTTCTGAGGATCATTGATTTCTATCAGAGAAATGCAAAATAAAAATGGAAAGGCACCAACCACCAGAAAAGACAACCTCTAGGTGCAACAGGAACTATATGGGTTTATTAAGCCCACAGTTCTTCAGAGTTATTCCTCAGGGGCACACGTTGAACAACACATTCCAGCCTGAAATGGTTTCTGTGTGTTTCTAAAGAGGCAAGAACATCCTATCCCATTACAAAATGGAAAATCCATTTGTCACAAACACACCCCAAACTGGGAAATGTCAGCAGAAAACCAGACCCAGCTAAGAGCGTGTCATGACAGCTCTGGTTTTAACCTGTATGTTCAAACTATCAGTACATTTCTAGCTGACTGGCTCTTGAAATAGATGCCATAAGAGATGTTTAAATCTTCCTACAATTTTATGTTATATTTTTCACCTGAGACATTATTTGCAAATGATAAAAAATGTGCACGAGACTCTTGGGGAAAGGGGGTCCTTGATCTGGGCAAGGCATGTTTAGCCTCTCATGTCAGCTTGTTTTTTATGCAATATTTGCCTCTACATCAGAAGCCAATGCCACAGAACATTGCATTTAATGAACTTTCAACGTGCCTCTGTATACTGAATGTACAAAGCTTTTCTTAGCTGTACATAAGGAGCTACAGACTGCTCAGACAGCCGGTTTTCTTGAATCCCGTGTTGGCCCATTCTTTTTTCTCTTCTTTTTTTAAAACTGTTCCCACTCTCCCTTTTGTGTCTGGGATGCTACAGAAGTCCTTCAATGAATCCGGAGGGGAGAAAAATAGAATAATGCTTCTGTTCTTCCAGCATTTGACAGCTTTTCATTACCTTCCACTCACTCTAAGCCAAAAAGAACATGTGGCCATCTGTTAATAAATCTCGACAGGGTTTCCAACAAGTGCCAGAAATCCCACACTCATGAAGATTTTGATGGATGTCACTTTGGGAATGTGAGGAAAGTGAAGGAGTTCTGTGATTTGTATTTAAAATAACTGCACAATCAAGTTGACCAAAATAGCATTGCTGGAAACATGGCTCTAAAACTTTAAGAAACAAATTCAAACAAAGAAAATATGTAACATATGCAGCAATTTTGAACTTATTAAAAGGGTATCATATTCACACTGTCGTCAGCCCCCTTAAATAGGTCAGCACTGTATTATTGTCAGGAGTGCGTGCAGGAGCCAGGCCCTGTGACTGGTAAGGCCTCGCAGGACTGATGCCTTCCTGAGTTTGGCCTGGAAGGGCAAGGTGCAGCCACACAGGTGAGGCTTGACAGAAGATTCGTAGCACCTGGTGGCGAGGGCCGGGAGGGGTATATAAGACCAGCATTTCCCTCTGGCTCTTTGCCACAGCAACATGCTACCCACCTAGCTGTGCTTTGGCTTCTTGACTCCTGGTATCCTGACTCTTGGACCCTTGGCTTCCTGACTCTTGGTTTCCTGCCTCCTGGTTTCCTGATTCATGGACTCGTGGCTTCCTGACCTCTGGACTGCTGATTCCTGCTTCCTGACCTCTACCCCGGTCCCAACATACTGAGCCGGTACTCCGACTGCCTGTAACCCAGACCGTGACAATTATATTGCAGATTGGCTAGATTGGGGTGAGGACACTTGCAACTTATACATGGAGGCCATTTGGTAATTTCAGGTCTAAGACAATATTTGACCCTAGGGCTTTCTGCCTCACAATTTCAACTTTTAACAGCACTATGTGTTAGATCTGAGACTTAGGGGAAACCCCTTAGTGCCAAAAACTAGAACAAAAGACAGTTGTAGTTGTAACTTTCCTGCAAAGGTCATTTAAGGTTGATGAGAAACACTCAATAGATTCAAAATGCAGTCGTATTGGTCAACATAATTATGACAACACACCATTATCCCAGCTACTGCTAATGAGGTGGCTTTTAGGCAATTATAGGCTCGGTCCCTCTTCTGCCTTTTTGATAGATCATAAATCACTTTGTAAGCCACACAATCTTACTGTGACATAGCAGGCTTTGCAAATGAGAAGACTTGTGGCAGGGGAGTGGAATATGTGGGGCATGGAATAAATCTTCCCATATCCTTAGGGACCATAGGAATGCAAGGGAAGCAAGTGGGGAGTTGACATGGGATTTAGTTCATTTCACATTTTTAATGCAAAGCTATCTAATTCACAGTTCCCCAGACAACATACAAACCAAAATACAGATATCCTTTGAAATTTACAGCTCTCCAAATTTTGTGATGCCATTTGTAACCAAAAGATGGGTACAAAAAATGTCTATATTGTTGGAAGGTTTGCGTAAAGATGCATTATAAGGGGAAATTGCTAGCAAAAAATGTGTCCATTAGACAAAATTAGCTACAAAAATGTGTTTATGAGGAGGAATGCACACTAAAATGCTCACAAAATCTCATGAAGATTTATTTATTTTTAAATCCCAAATTCTGGTCTGGGAAATGTGATGAACTGAACTTCAGATTGGAGAAACAGGAAACTGAATGGAATTGAGAGATTCATCACTAGCCAAAGCACTCCCCCCTCCACAGCTTTCAAATTGACAACCAAGTAAATAATCTCCCATTTATCCCCTGAAGTCCTATCCCAAGTTGGCCAAACATGAGAGAGAGAGAGAGAGAGAGAGAGAGAGAGAGAGAGAGAGAGAGAGAGAACGAACATTTTAGGCCCAACCTTAATTCATAAAGTTGTTGGAGAAACTCTGATCATACTCCAGAGGCAAGAAGTGAAAACGAACATGAGCAGAAATGTTGGAAAGGAGGTACATGAGGGACAAGATGTTGCTTTGAACTTTCAGCAGCATCTTAGTGAAGGGTGTCCAATAGTATACATTCCATCGTAGGAAACAATATTACACATCGTGATACAGCCAGAACATTGCCTATAAAGTGATGTGGCTTATGAAAGTTATCTGTCCTCAGGTGTGTCATAACTGCAAACCATCTGAAGCGGATATTACTACATTTGTCTGCTCCTCAATAAAAAAAAGAAAAGTTCTCAAGCGAAATGATCAGTGTCTTAAAATGAATCATGCAGAAATTTAGAAAGACTAATAGACAACATCCAAGGGCATTTTGAAACCACAGGCATGGCTGGGCAATACATGCTTGAGTTTGCGATGCTGTAAATTAATTTGATGACCTGGATGCAGCTGTCAGAAGTGTGGGGAAGGGCAATAGCTCAGTGCTTTGAGCACACGATTTGCATGCAAAAGGACCCAGTCCAATCCCTGACATAATATGCTGTGGGGAAGACATGTTTCTGAAACTCTGGAAAGCCATGGGCAGTCAATGTAAGCAATACTGAGCTGGGTAGACCAGTGATCTGACTTGGTGTGAGGCAACTACTATATTCTCCACTACTGACAGGTGAAAAGGAAGGGCAGAATATGGGTTTCCTTGATAGGAAGAGGTAATGGAAATGAGTGAAGTAATATGGGGGTGAATTGAAACAGGTGTCTCCAGTCTGCCACCCCATTCCATGGTAATGAATAGTGGGTGGACGCTTTGGGTGTGTGATTCAGCTCCTGAAATAGTTTTGGAGGAGAGGTTTTACCGTAACACTGGAATGGGGCTTTCTACATGACCCCCTTTTTATTGGTTTGTCTATTTCTGTTATTGTTTTATAACACTTTTTAAGCAACTTCAGCAGTTTAGCAACTGGGGTGGGGCTACCCTCCCCACCAAGTCTGGCAACAACCTTTATAATAATTACTTCTTCAGGTTATGATTACAGCAGAGTCTGTCCACCCGCCTCAGGTGGCAGAAGTGCAAGAGGTAATACCCTGCCTGCCCTACTGCTTATGGCTAATGATGCTGGTGCTTATCTTAGCCACCCCTGGGGCAGAGAACATGAGCAGCAATGGTTTCTGGAGCACCCCAGCTCTGGAAGAGTTTGGCAAGAGGAGGGAATTAATATGCCAGTGGCAGAAGTTGTGGGCTGCGCAGCAGGGGTGGGGCAGGGAACAGCATATTCCTGTTTCACCTCAGGTGGCAAAACAGGATTGGCTGCCCCATAATTACATGTTGCTATCATTCTTGCTTCTGCCATTTAGATAGATAGATAGATAGATAGATAGATAGATAGATGTCCTGTCTTACAGTTAAATGGCCTCAAAGCAGCTTGCAATAACTAGATGGAAAACAGTAAAAAGTGCAAATAAGCTAAATAGTATGTGTTACAAGCCCAATTAACTCATTGCTAAGCATCACAAAAAGAATTAAAAGGTTCTCGGACAACAACTAGCTGACTTTTAAAAAGTCTTCTGAAGTCAGGGAAGTTCAGGGAAGTTTTAATGTTTGATGTCATTGTGTTTTAATTTGTTGGAAGCTACCCAGAATGGCTGGGGTAACCCAGTCAGATGGGTGGTATATAAATAAGATTTTTTTAAAAAAAACACAAAATATTTCAAAATGCAAAAAAGATACAGAAAAACAACAACACACAAAGAACACGACTTCCAAAAAATGCCTTCTTTTTGGCAGCCACCAAAAATGCCTTCTTTTTGGCAGCAATCATAGTTAGAAATAAAATATTTGAAAAGATAACATAAATACCAACATGTCACACTGTAAACAAGAATTGCCAGCCTGGCCACTCTTCCATTGCTCCAGCAAATCTACCTCCCACTGCTGCATCCAACTTTAACTCCTTGGAGGTGTTGTCCGGCAGGCTCAAAAAGAAGTTGTGAAGGAGATCGCAACTAGCAGGCATGTTTGTGTGGGAGACTGAGGCCTTTTTCCATGCAGAAATCTGAAGACTACGCAGGTGGAAACCCCCCCCCCCTCCACATCCCGTATTTATTTATTCACAGTATTTCTGTACCACCCAATAATGAAAGTTCCCTGGGCAGCTTGCAATGAAACAACAACAACAACAACAATGAAATTTGCAAACAAAGCCATGAAAGCTATGCCAGACTAAAAACAGCAACAGACACCCAAAAAATGACACTCATAGCAGCACCAACTACTACGCGGTTCTTAAAATGTCAAAAACATCCAGAGTATCTGTAATCATTACAAGATTTTAAAACTGAAAAAGTGTTGGAAAATAAAAATGTCTTCAACTCCCAGCAGAAGAACCATAACAAAGCGATCCTCTCCAGGAAATCATCTCCATGGAGGGTGTTCCACAACTGAACATGTGCTCTCATTGCTTCCAAACACAGGGGAAGCCAAGGGACTTGAGACAACGGAGACATGCCCCAAGACACATCAATGCACCACACAACATTCACAATGATATCACAGCACTCCCCAGTCCTCCAGCCAGGACCATTCCCCAGTCCTCCAGCCAGGACCATTCCTCCCCAGTCCTCCAGTATCAGGACCATTGCTGGCTGGCTTAGCCAGCAATGGTCCTGATACTGCTAGTCCCTACAGACAGCAGTCCAAATGCTCTTATGCTCTGCGCAACCACCATCTGATAGCACAGCACAAGAGGATGGAAGAAGAGTCCACACAATGCAATGTCTATATAGGTGTCGCATTTCCATTTTGATAGGCAGCCAAAGAGATGGGCCACAAACTGATGCAGAAGCATTGTTACAGGCAATGAAACGGTCCCCTCTGTACTGAGTATATATAGCAAAGGGACCTTTGATTCCATATAAATGGTAGATGGGATAATTCGCCCGCATTACTAATGTCATAGTTATTATGGGACATTCAAAAGTAATCACAACATATTCTTCAAATGCACTTTTTTTTTGCAAGTTAACCTTGAATATGTTCATGAACAGGCCTTTAGATTCCCCCCCTAAATCTTCCCCCTCCCGCAAAATGAGAAAGGGCACCCCTAGGACAGCTCCTGGTATTTAGCCCTACATATAAACCATAATTTATATTTAGCATCTTTCTTTGTGAGTAAATTCAGAGGAATTCAGGCCTTTATATTCCACAAACAATATTGCTTAATATTGTATGTATTATACAATGGTGTCATATAGAAAATAGAGCAACATCTCACAGCCCATGTCCTTGGGGACATCAAGTCTTTGGTAATTTTTCAATTTTATAGCATGGGCTTGAGAACCTTAAAAAAAAAAAAAAAAAGACCGTGTATTTTATGGTGCCAGTGCCAATATATCAAATAATAATGAAAGTATAATGGAAACTTTTCTTTTCTTTTTTCTTTTGCAAACAACCACCATTCTCCTTTGTACTTTCATCAGGGTTTCAAAATTCAGAGGATTTTATGGCCGTGGTTGTTTAATCTATATGATTTGCTCCAATGGAAAAATCTCTATCTCCTGTATATCAAGAGAGCAGCTGGTAAATATATACAAGTTCTTTTTTTTTTCTTTAAAAGGATGGACCGGGATGGACCAAGATGAGAACAGTAGTCAAATTTATGTAATGCCATTTCTGTGCACCCATAAAGATACAACGAAAGAAATACGGTACCTGTGCACATTGAAATGAAGTTTTCATGCAGGTAAAGGTTGGACTGCCAATCTCTCCTGAATCCAATCATATGACAATTCAGATCTGCTCCCAGAGATTGAAAATTTTTGCCACTTCAGCATCAGCACCATTTGTCGTATTTATGCCAGAGCTTGTTATTAAATAAATGGCTACCCTCCTTGCTACCCCATTCAAGTACACATCTCTGCTGATTAAGGTTTTGATGTGTTGACTGATACCTTGACTTGCTTGGGCAGTTGTTCTGTAATAGCATGAGGAATGGGGAATAGTTTGGCAAGACACGGCAGCACATTTCTTCTAATTTATTGCAAACACATAATGAGGTTACAGGGGACATCTTTACAAAGGACTGATGTATGACCAACTAATAGCTGCAAGTTCTGTCTCAATAAAGGAAGTTTCTTCCTGCCTTAAATTTGAATTCTCATATTCATCTTTTGGGATCTGGGTATGAATTATTCACAGCCTTTCCGTTAAGTGTTAATAGACAGCCATTCACCACACTTTGGAGACCTACCGGGTGTACAAGGATCTACTGTACCTTGACAGGAACTGACCCATTTGACATTGCATTGATGAGCAGCTATATAAAATAATAAAAAGTGCATTTAACAGACAATTTACACGGAAATAGTTTAGCACAGAACTATTATTGCGATGCCCTCACCAGTTAGACTTTGTTTTATTATTGAACAGCAAAGCAGTTTGTGCCATTAATCATGCAGTTCCCATTAGCTCCAAAGATGCATCTTTAAGAAAGGGGTGGTGGTGTTCTTTTTTTTTAATATCAAAGGGCAATGTAATATAGCACAGCACAAATGGCTAAATAAAATGGGCTTCAAAGCCAACCAACTGGAGGTTGCAATGAACCATTTGGGACATAAAACCATTTTCAAAAAGCTGATCCTACTTCATTTATTCATTTTTAATTTGTATACCACACTTCTTCCGTAGATCTGAGGGCAGTTCACATGATCTTACCACCCAATTCTGTGCGCCGTGGCAGCATCAAGTATGTATAAGCACAGGGACAAGGGGGCTGCCTGATGATGAAAGTCAGGAGTGATGATGGTCACTCTCTATATTTCAAACGGTGAGACAGGGACTGTAAATCTCCAGCAGTTCGACTTCATGTCTACTCTGTGGAAATCACCAAGCCAGCATAGACATGGCAGAGACAGGGGTGAGAAAATGCTGGGAATGTGGGCTTGGAAGAGCACATCTTTGTTTCTCTGTCCTGCCATGTGAACCCCCCCCCCCCAATCTTCCTGATGCAGTGCATATGGAAGGCATTGAGGCATCACGCCTGTTGCCCATGACTCAAGTCCATAAAGCAGTGTGCTGGGCATGCAATCCTGGTACACCTTCATCTTGGTATTGGTCATTTGCATCATATTCTCCAATAACCTTTTGGAGAGGCGAGCCATTACTGTAGCTGCCTTGCCAATACATTTGTCCAGCTTAGCATCAATGGAAAGGTTGCTGATTATGGCGGATCCCAGTAAAAGCTAATATAAACTAATATATTAATGCAGATTTTGTATTTGTGTGTGTCTACACACACACACACACATTTTATAGATACATTGTCACCCTGTTTCGTTTCCAATCTAGACACAGGACCAGCCATGATCAGTATGAGAGGTGTTGATGAAAATGATGTGTGTGAAATATTCAGCGTTACTATTTTTAAAGATGACAAAGAAATATAACTACAGTAAGTCATATTAAGACACTGCTA
The DNA here is from genome assembly GCF_009819535.1 of Lacerta agilis. Lineage (NCBI taxonomy): Eukaryota > Metazoa > Chordata > Lepidosauria > Squamata > Lacertidae > Lacerta > Lacerta agilis. The sequence goes on from NC_046320.1 coordinate 48,325,130, forward strand.
TTGGGCCCTTGAAACAGGCTTTATTGAGAGTGGCAGGCTGCAGCTAAACTTTCCTCATTTTGCCCTGTTTCCACTAACCATATTCAATCACAACATTCTGAAACGGTGTGAACAGTCCATGCAAATGTTATAATAAACATATTATCCTCTTGGCTAAGTAAGAAGAAGGTTCCTTTCAGTTGCCTTTTCTTATTTCACGTGCTTCATCAAGCTGAGCAAGATCTTTAGAGTTGCGGGGATTTCTTTCTCCCAGGGTGGCAGCAAGGCAATCCACAAACACCTGCAAACACAGTTGGCTGGTGTTCCATGGAATTAGTTGGGGATGTCATCTGTGCAACACCTGCTCATGAAACCTCTACTGGAAGACGCATGCAATATTGCCAAGTAGATCATCTCAGTGGGATTATTTTTTGTTTCCCAGCTCTGAGCCCCTGTAGTTTATATCATTTAATTCATATTCTGTTTCGAAGTTAGCCAAAATACAGCTTGTTGATGCCAGGTGATTGGAAGTAGAGTTGAAACCAAAATAGAATAGAAGTAACTTGTGAGCCAAGCCTCTGGAAAGGAAAGGCACACAAGTGAGGTGCACACTATGTGAGACTTCAGGAGACACAGGATTTGTCAAAGATGTAGGAAATCCAGTGAAGTAAGTGCTGGTTCCAGGTTTTGGGGGAACCTTGGGGAAGATGTTCAAAGCAGGACCCCCAACCCAATGCACTACTCTCCAAGTGACCCTGCATTCTTTACCTTGCTCAGATCTGGCTTAAACCTTGCTAAGGTGGCCTTAGCAAGAGAGGCCTGCCTCCTATCACCAGCTGCCATCTTAACTCCCCCACAATGCTCTACAGCAATGCTATGTCAGACTCTCAAGAGAACTGAGCATTGAGAGTGGTGTAGTGGTTAGAATGTTGGACTAGGATCTGCCAGACCAGGGTTCAAATCCCCATTCTGCCGTGAAGCTCACTGAATTCAGAATTATTCAGAAACACTGGCATGTTCTTTGGAACACACCAGGCTGTCAGGAGTTTCTATTAGAGATATAGTGGTTCATACTGATATGATGTCTGTTACAAGTGTCCACCGTGCCACTGACATTTCTGGACCCACTGGCCACCATAAATGTGGCAGGTGTTCATCCTGTCCGTTTGCATTACAAACTAAGGAAATTTATGATGAGAGGACCAATTTTAGATTTGTTTTCCGTCAATTTAGTACCTGTCAAACAAAAAGGTGGTTTATTTGTTTCGGTGCCCTTGCAATTTGCTGTATATTGCCTCTACTACCAGAGCGGTTGGAGTCCACATTGGGCAACACCGCTCCAATATTCGTAATGCTTACAGGGAGGCGCCCTTTGTAGAACATTTCGTCTCTCACAAACACTCTGATACAGACTTGTTATATACAGTTCTGTGGGTCAACCAGAAATCTATTAATGTTAGAAAAGATTATGAGAAAATATTATGTCAACAGGAATCTCGTTTTATTTTTATGTTTAAAACACTACATCCTGGGGGACTTAATTCCGATTTGGACTCTAATTGCTTCCTCTAATACCTCAGCTTTGGGAGTGTCCCTGCTCTGCACCTTTAAACTCTGTTTCATTGTTTTTCTGTCATGTACCTTTAAATCCTATTTTATTGTGTTATTAACTCCACCTGGATACGGCTATATAATCCTTTGGTGGTTTTCAATGTATCAGCAGTGTTTACATATACTTATGAGCACTGTTCCTCAAAATATATTCCACCATATGAGAAGGGGTATGTGTTTCCTCTGTTTTTTGGAGTGTGTTGTATTAATTTTTGTGTTAGTATATTTTATATTTGTATCTATTTTTCAGTCTAAAATTTCAGTTACCTATGACTTTGCTGAAGAAGTAACATCGAAACAGTGCACCTAATCCAGAATCACTGTCCAGTCTCCATCTACTTCAGCCTCATTGGAACATTACATGACCTACTGTTCCATCCATGCTACAGAGACTTTTTCAAACTTTGCAATTCTTGATTGTATTTGATGCTATTGTATATCATTGGCATTATAAGAGGTTTTTCAAGAACTGATATGTTGCTTTCGCTCTGGGTCTCATGTTGCCTTGTTCGTTGGTTCTCAGTGAAGCTCACTGAAGCAGAGACTGCCTCTCAGCCCACCCTACCTCACAGGGTTGTTGTGAAGATTAAATGAGATGGGGGAGAGCCATGTATGCCACTTTGAGCTTGGAGGGAAAAAGGCACTATAAATGCAATAAATAAATATAAATAATTGTGGAACATTTCAACACAGCATTCCCATGGCCCATGCATGTACTTGTTAGCCACACAGACAGGTGCAGGCTGGCACACCATGAATATATGTCCAGACTACACTGCTGCGTAGTGTCCAAGCTATCAAACACATACCATTTTGGTAAAAGGTCATGAATCATCCAGCCACGCTCACAGCTTATAAAACGATGGCTTACAGGATCCCTATGGGACATCAATGAACCCCATTTTACTTTGATTCACTCTTCTTTAGCCTGTTGCATAGCACACCATGTACAGCTCTGTACATTGGGCCATTGAGTTGTATGGGGGATACATGTACTTTTGCCCTAGAACAGGTATGGCCAACTCCCAAGAGACTGCGATCTACTCAGAGTTAAAAACTGGCAGTGATCTACCTCCTTTTGGGGGGTTCAGGTCAATGTTGGTGTTATGTACTGAGCTTGGACCCTAGAACAATAGGCAGGTAGGATCCTAAAAGGCAGCAACCTGCAGGAGCCGCCCCATCTGGCTCCAGGAGGAAGTGAATCAGCAACCTGATTGGCCTGCAGGAACAGTCCAATTAGGCTCCAGGAGGGGAGTTGAATCAGCCAATCACACGGGACCCATTGTGTAAATAATGTATATATAGCCAAAGGTTTGGGAGGAAAGCACTCACTCACTGTTTACCATGAGCTGAAATAAAGAGCATGAGTATATTTCAGTTGTTGGGCTTTTTCTTTTCTTTTTTTCTTTTTAGGAAGGAAAGCCCTGTTGGGGGGGGGGGGTTCGGGTCTAAGTTGTTGAGCTTCTTTTAGGGAGGAGGAAAGCCCCATTTTTTAGGAGTTCAGGTCAAAGTTTTTTGGGGTGCAGGGCCAAAATTTTGAGCTTTTTCTAGGGGAGCAAAAGTTGTTGAGCTTCTTTTGGGGGAGTCAGTGATCTACCAGTGATCTAGCGGTAGATCATGATCTACCTGTTGGATGTGCCTGGCCTAGAATATTCTTTTGTGGTGCCCCATAATTCTAGTCACTCTTACTTTGATGGAAGTGGATTGTACCCATAGTTATCAGACTATAGCAGTGCAAATACAGAAACGAAAATAAACTGCTCTAAGCCCTGTGCATTACAAACATATCAGTTCTGCTCTGCTAAAAGCAGGGCAAACATCCCAGAAATTATTCAGGCAGAAGTAATTAATAAGCCCTAGTTGTAAAAGAGACACTTTTTATCTCTAGACATATATGCACTTATTCGTGTAAAATTGTCAAGGGTATCCGGGATATAAATCTAGGTGGAGCTGAGCCACTGATCTATTAATATAATTAATTTGTGCAAGAAGGAAAAATATCCCAAAGATCTGACAGCCTTATAAAAAGTATTCCCAACGTGGCACAGTCTCTTAGAAAAAGAATAAATCATACTCTATCTCTTTGTAAATTGACCTGTAAGTTACTGGCAGCAAATCAATAGGGAACAAATGAAAAATAATAATGCTATAACAATGTTGTGTATTATCTTGGGCCAAGATAAAAATGAGTACAATGATCGATATGAGAAAGATTTGGTGTTGCTACTTTTTAAGACAACATGACAATGTTACTAATCCATATTAAAGGCAATGCTGTTAAGATTACGTTCAGCCTTTTAAACGAGAGAACTAGAGAACCTAAATACTTATCCATTCAAAAGCATGACTGACAAGTTGGGTATTCCTAGTTTCATCTAATGTTTTTGTTTGATGCACTTTTTGAAAATCAGAATTATTCATTAAATAACCTGCCTTGTTGCAGATCAGTGAAATGCAGCAGAGCAGATGCATACTGGCCTAAATTCGGCTGCATCCAGACAGCACTTCTTTCTGTTTTCTGATCTTTTCTTACCTGATTAATTTTTGCACTTTATGTGATTTTTTTTTTTACATGATGTATAAGTCTCTCCCAGAAATCTAGTGGAATCTGTGAAGACGGGTAATGCTCAGAGGAGCCTCTCACACCACTTTCCCATTGCCCAACTACTGCACCACAGCCTTGCAGTGCTGCTACTTGGGTCTTACGGGGGGGGGGGACTTACTACTATCTGGTAGTTTCTGCCAACACCACCGTTTTAGGTTACCTACAGGCCCAGAAATGGGGGCAAGAATAGGGTAAATTCTTGGCTTTACCCACTCTGGTCTTAGACTTCCAGTAGCATGGAACCCAAAGGAATTTAGGCGTGTGGGGATTCCTGAATCATGAGCCTGGCAATCACACACTAATCCCATTGTGAAACTTTATTAGAAATAAAAGGCAAGGGGGAAGCAGGCAACAGATCAAACAGACAAAGGGAGATACTTCTTCACACAACACCTGATTAATATATGGAATCCACAGCCACAAGATGTGGTGATGCCTATTAGTTTAAATAGATTACATTATGAGTAGGAAACCTTCCAGATCTTGTCGGAATACAGGCCCCATCATCCTTGAGCATTAGCCTTGCTGATTGGGGTTGATGGGATAGAGTCCAACAACATCTGTACGGTTACAGATTCCCCCATCCCTTGATTAGACAAACATGTGTTGCATGTCGATGTCCCCAACCACCCTCCAGGAAATAACTCACACCTCAGACATTAATTTTGGTTTGGTTTTTGGCATAAATTTTGGCCACAACTTTGTTAAAATACATGATACGTGAGTGGTTGCATAGGCATTGGTAGACTATCTGTCCCCACTGGAGACAGAACTGACGACCGTCAGTAAAGGGAAAACACTTTGGGGAGAGAATAGGAGCCGGGGGACAGACCCAACGACTCTCCCCAAATGCTCCCAGGGGCTCTTGCGTGGCCCTGGCCCCCGACCGGGGGATACGGACAAAAGCATGGCGAGCCCCTGGATTCCTTTAACAGAATTCCCCACGCAGCAGCAGCAGCATTGGAGGGGCAGACACAGCCAATCATTACCCCTCCAGCGACGAACACCAAAACCAATGCCTAACCGCCAACCTTACAAGTTGTGACTAATTGCTACGCAGTAGGAGAAAACCAGAAGGCACCAGCCAATCAGCCAACTGGACAAATTCCTACCAGACCCCTGCCACAAAAGCAGATGACCCCATGACAGGCATAGCAAAGTCAACGCAGAGGCCTAATAAACAAGGGGGGAGGGCGGGTGATCCGTTGCATGTAGCAAAGAGGAATAATGCAGGGCGTGGCAAAGCTTTTAAACCCTCAGTCTGTCCATCAACATATTGCAACATGAGTTTCTCCCCAACAACACCAAGGGCCCAATCGTAGCTGCGACCATCTATGACCCACCCAACTCTGGAGGGGTGGTTTGCTGGCCCCCACCGCAACCCGTGCTCTCCATGAAGGAGAACACGCTTTCACATCCAACAGTGCTGTCTGTTAGCCAAGCAGACTTCTGCTTGGCTAACAGAACATAACTTTCTTCTCTCCTCTCCCCTAAAGCCCTTTGTCCACCTTCTGTAGGAACCTCTGTAGCAGATTTTGAGGTCATACAGGGAGAGGAGAGAGAGAATTAGTTGCATGGCTCAAGTGGAACTCCACATGTGGATACTGGATATAGTTCATGGTGAATAGATTTCATTAGCTATGACAGCAAATGACAAGACAGTATTCAGCAGAAATGTACCTCCGAATACAAGAGAAGTGAGAAGCAATGAAAGGTTCTACCCTTCTTCTGCATCTACAGTAAGAGGCATATTACTGTTCACTGTTGGATATAGATGAACATTTGGCCTGATCAATCAGGGCACTTGTTTGTTATGTTATTGAAATGTTTTATAAAGGCAATTGTGACTTTATTTCGGGTACCTACACATTACATTGTCTCAGATAATCACTGATGGGCCTGCCATACATTTTGCTCCCCCACAAGTCTTTGGGGTTTCAAAGTTTTGCATTTCTACACATGCTGGTTCACATAAAACCCACAGAAGTTAAGCATTAATTCTCTCTCTCTCTTTCAGCGATTCTAAAATTAATAGCTCGTGATGCAAAGGCTTTTATTTAAAGTTTCTAATATTTCCCAGGACACCATCACTTGAAAATGAACTGTGAAATTGTATAAACCTATTTGTAGCTTCATATTCATTTAGCTTAAAGATTCTTGAGGGCTCCGGAGCTTTGTATTTATTAGAAAATAATTACTTGCTGCAGAACAATCCATCAAAACTTCTCAAATAAACCCACAGAATTCACAAGGGGCCAACACCAGCTTCTCTGAAGCCCATAGAAAAATGTTCTGACTTCATTAGTGGAAACATTAGTCCCATGAATGTTTGTTTTTGAGGTGTAATAGATTCATCATAAGAAAAATACATAATCATCTTCAGCTTTCATTGACTTCAAAGTGTAGCAAATCACTGAAGGAGTGGTTTTGAAACGTTGTTCCCAGAGAGCTTATATAAACAGAGTTCCATGGGAAGATCTGTAATGCTGGGTAAACTTCCCTGAATGCACAGGTAACTGGAGCTCTATGACAGGTCTCCTAAAAACTTTCAGCACCCTTAACAGACTTCAGTTCCCAGGGTTCTTTGTGGGAAAGCCAAGACTTTTGAAGTGGTATAATAGTGTTTTAAAGGCATAGTGTGGATGAGACCCTAAACCAAGTTCAAGAAAGAGGGACCAATAAGTTAGGACAGTGGCAAACCCCTCCCCCCCGTTTCTGTTCCATTGTTGGGCAGCTGTGTCACACAAAAACAAATTGCCCAAAATAGCAATTTCCCATGTTCAAGTCTTCATGTGCTTATCATGCCATCACTTGACCATTTTTCTTATTTTGCTGGCAGGAACAACTAATTCCATAGGCGACTGTCTATCAAACATATCATGAGACGAGGGTAGCTGAATTTTAGTAAAATGTTCATTTTTCTTCTCTGATCTCCCAGCACCAATCCCTTCCATCCGCATTGCAAATAAATCAGGAAAACATTGGTTCAAGCTGGGAAGTGAACATTGTGATAACAAGCTGCCTGTTGCTCAGGGCAGTTCTGTAGCTCACATTCACCCCAAAGACCTCACTCTTTAGGGCAATAGCAAGGCAACCTTGAGCACCCAGAAGACCAATGAATCAATTGTGGCATGAACTCTGATAGGCAGCAGCAGCAGCACATTCAAGGCTGCTACTTAGTCTCATGACACAGGAAGTTTTTTAGTCTCTCAGGTGCCACAGGCCTTTTTGCTGACTCTGCTATAGCAGACTAATATGGAATATAGCACACTATAGGCCTCTATTGCGTTATTAACAGTGGTTAATTCATAGCATGTAGCCCTTGGGCTGAATAAATATAGGCTTCCATGAAAACTGGTTCCTATAATTAAAGATCTATGCACAAGGGGGGATAATTATTTTGCACCAATAAGCTCAATTATTAAGTACTTGGTCTGCAATCAAGTCAATATCTTGTGAACATGTTTTTGCAGTGCATGACTGCATTCTTTCTTTCTTTTCATCATCATATAATGTACAGTGGTGCCCCGCTAGATGAAAATAATTCATTCTGCGAAAATTTTCATCTAGCAGGTTTTTCGTCTAGTGAAGCGGCAATGACAGCTGCGCTTTCGCTAGACGAAAAAAAAAAGGCGAAAAATTTTCGTCTTGCAAGGCAGCCCCATAGAGAAATTCATCTTGCGGGGCAGCCTTCCGCTAGACGAATGCCTTCGTCTAGCGAGTTTTTCGTCTTGCGAGGAATTCGTCTAGCGGGGCACCACTGTAGTTGGTACTGCTGTCACCTGGGGATGGGGGAGATTGCTTCACAAGACATTCACCACTAGGAAGCCACCATTATGGAAGAATGTAATGTAACTGTGGATGCTGCTGGTTAAGACTGATTTTGGCCTCCAATAATGAGTGTGAAGCAGTAATATGTAACATTTGTTCATATAATTTAGGGGGCTGAGACACACAACACAATGTAAGTTCATCGATCAGATTAATTGTACATAGCCAAAGGCCATTACAATGTGGAAATTTTTATATTTTATAAAGCAATACATGCATTAAAGGACAAAGTTGTTATGTAAAGTCATAGGACAACCATTAGTAGCCATGTATACCATCCACCAGGTGGATTAAAATTTATGACACATAATTCTTGATATGGCTAGAACTCAGCTTCTTAGCTGAGTTTGTCAGCTAAAAGTTTGATCTCCACTTTCTGAAGTGTACAACTGAAGAGTACAAGTGAAGAATAGGTGACAACAATTTCACTCTGGCCTTCAAATACAAAGGACAGAACAGCAAATAGTGCATAATATGTTTAATATGATTACAGCTGAATTTACATTTCCGTTCTTTAACTGGGATTCCAAAGTATCTGCTGAAACCTAAGTTCTGTGAAAGCCCTGTGAAGCTTTGAAAAGGTGCTCTATTTTGATAAGCATCATAATCAAAGATCCATTTCATGAGAGCGATACAATAGAAACAGTCATTCAGTGCTGCATAGGACATGAGTGTCCAATGACTAATTAGTGATGGATGCCTCTTTAAAATGTTATCAGTCTGTGTGTTCTTGTTAGCCATAATTATGTCCATTACTTTTTTATTTCATTTGTATTCCAATTATTCTTATAATTTCCTAGCTTGGTAGATGCAGACCTCACTCTGAGCTCCTAAGAATACAATGAAATAATGGCTCTGGTGTAACCAACACCAAGTTTCCTTGTTTGTTCATTTCATTTCAACACCACCCTTCATCCGAAGATCACAGGGCAGTTTACAATATACCAATTGACCTTGATCACCCACTCAGTCTTGATGAGGGATGTCAGATATATATTTAAAACAGATTTTTATGGTAGGCCAGCAGAGCTTACTATTTTAAATCAAGAAGTGCATGTACTCAGAAGGCTTACAAGCTCACTTTCCTTATCTGCCATAAAAAATAAACAAGTCACCGCCTTCTGTCTCCAAGGAAGCTATAAAAAAACAATTATAAATCAGTTTTCCTCTTCCACCTCCTTTTTTTAAAAAAATAAAAAGCTGGAGGCTTTTATAGCTGCTTTATATAATTACATGTATGAATAAACTCACAGGCTGAACTGAGGAGTTACTCAATGTGACAGGAAACGTCAAGCTCTCCACTGTCCTAACTGCATATAAACTCAGTTAATTTTGAAATCTTTGATCTGATGTGTAATTACCAACACCTAAATGCTACAGCTGAGGTAACTGATCATTTCACTAGTCTGCCATAATACTTCAAGTCAAGTGGAACAGTTTCTTAATTTTCTGTTTGGTCCTCAGGTGTTAATATTTAGTCAACAAATTCAAAGCTCTTTTTTCCCTATATTAAGCAACAGGCAAGTGTCCAAAATCTAAATAAATGTCTTCTTTCTGTGAAAAATGAATACTCACCGGAAAGTTTCCAAAGGTTAAAGATTGTGCTGGTGTAAGAAAGAGGTGCCTATTATAATGAGCTCAATGGGACAGTTTGCCAGCTGTTGTTTTGGGGTAACTGATGCAATCAGTAATTCCCTCCTTTTGCTACCAGGAATCCCTAGCTTGGAGGGAAATGTTTGACCTTGGTTCCCAAACCTGGGATGGAAGAGGGATGCTAAGGCCCCAATGCACAATGTCTCTTGCCTACTGTCCACTCCCTGCATTCCCTAAAAGGATGCTGGGGAAAACCAGAAGAAAACGTAAAGGACTAGGAAAACAAACCCAAGGTCTAGAATTTAAGAGGGAAGGGAAAAGAGGGGAGGAAACACTGAGCAACTCAGGTCTCTCAGTTCTTCAACTCTCCTTCTCCGGATCTATCCAGAAACCTCTCGCTTGTAACACCCCCTCAAAATTTTCTTCAGTCCCTGGCTTCTTCAGCAGTCCCTTGACCCCTACCCCTGCTTCAGCCTCAGAGTCTGAATTGCTCCCTGTCACAGGCTCTTCCTGTTCACTAAACTCTGATGCTCCTTCGGCTTCCAACACCTTCTTCCACCAATCTTCTCTCTCTGACCCTTCCTCTGTGTCCCACCACCAATATCCTAACTCCAAGCCTTCCTCTCCTGGGGTTTCCCTGACTGGTGCCTTCCACCACTCCTCTTTGTCCAGCCAGTCACTGACAGCTCCCCAGATGATGACTCCCCTCCTTCCAAGTCTGCCTTTAAGCTGGTTGGAGGATTATGTTGTTCCTGGTACGAAAGCTCATACCAGGAACAAACTCAGTTGGTCTCTAAGGTGCTACTAGAAAGAATTTTCGATTTTGTTTTGACTATGGCAGACCAACACGGCTACCCACCTGTAACTGGAGGATTATGGTCAGAGAATATGCCACCAGAGGTCCTTCAGATGCTGAACTACAATTGGATGGGGCCTATGGGGTTCAACAACACCTAGGAGCTCACAGGTCCAGACATCTACTAGGACATTCATCATAATTCACAATGTGTGAAAACACCTACATCAGCTGAATCATCTCTTACTTCACTGCAAATGGACTCAGAGCAGAATAGGTTCCAGGCACAGGGAATATAGCAGATTTCAGCTTTGCTATATATTGCTTGACCCAGTGCTATGAGGCTTCTTTTTCCCCTATGTAAGTAATCTTTATCTAATGAATAGTGATAGTCAAAACCATTTCAAAAATGTAATTCTACCATGCTAATCAAGCCAAAGTTTTATGCATAAACATCTAAATAGAATAGTTCATCTGTGTAGAGTCAAGAATACAGATCAGGGATGTTCACTATGATGTCCACATGGACCACATTAAAAATAGTTCTGCAGCCCTCAGGACACATTGGGAATAGCCATCTAACCAGTGGGCTGGATAACATGAGGCAATTTAAGCTCTGAGCTAACCCTTTCTCTTGCCTACTTTAACATATGGGACTCCAGCTGGGGAAGGCAGCTGTGCTGATGAAGCTTTGAGCCTAGAGTGATGGGGAAGAAGGGAATCAGGCCTGCCATGTTTCTCCTTAGCTCTAAAGTTCTTAAAGGAACAAAAGTTCTGTTTTCTGATTGTGGTGAGGCACACTGATACATTGAAAATGTGTGTTGAGTAACTATTTTCTTTGGTGATGAGCGTTGACATTATCAATCAAGGAACTTAATGAATAATGAACTAAACAGTCTGACCCAGCTGAACAAGTAAAGGTTTTTGAAGTTTGTTAGGCAAGAAGGGGATGCAGAATTCATCACTCAATATGCTACTGTAGTCAACCAAGAATCCCACCAGATGGTGGCCAAATGCTGCTGCCCAACTTACCAAGCAGTATGGTTTTCTGCTATGGTTTTGCTTCATCATATGGTTTAGCATTTATGGTGCAATGACCATGTGGTGCTGTGGCATATGGTTTAGCACCTATTTAAGAAACAAACTTCTCCATACCATTTGGTAATTTGATTGCCAGTGATAAGAGAAAAGGGAAACCCCTTATTGCATGAATCCAGTTGAGAAGAGAGAGAAACTCTGTAGGAGAGAAGTAGAGTGGAAAACTACTAACAGTTTGAGCCCTCAAGACAGGGTGCATTTCAAACTAAATTAAATGCATTCTGAACCACATTTATTTGGATCTAACTCATTTGACCTCAGCTGTAAAAGACAAAATTGATTGTTGTAAACAAAGTGAAGACCAATATAGCATAAACTAAACCCTTTGTCTCCTGTAGTGAAAAACTAAATTAAAATGCATCCTTCAATGTGTGTGTGTGTGTGTGTGGCTATCACAAGCCAGATTCTAAAAACAGCTCATATGCGATTAATTTGAATGAAGCCATGCAAAAATAAGAAAACCAGTTCTATTGCATGCAATAAAAAATAAAGACAGAAACCTGATTACAAAATACTACCTTTATTATTATTTTGATTATGCTTGTTTAATACTCCTGCAAAGCATATTTCATTTTTATGGAAACACACATCTTCAGCAGGCATTACAACTTATAAAATACTGGTGGAGATGAAGATAAGTTAATAGCACTAACAGGAAACCTTCATGAACAGAATGAAGGTTGAAACCAATGCATTATTTCTGAAAGGAGAAGAGCAGTTAAAGCTCGTCCTCCACTGATGTCATCTAAACTGGATGTTCTCCGCTCCTTTGTGCTGATGTGTGGTGGTAGATTGAAGTTACTGAGAAATAAGGAAAAGGTAGTTCCACATATGCTCAGATAATCCATCCACTGCTTCCTTGCTTCATCCACTGCTTCCTTGTCCAATCCCCTTTGGGGCCACACCAGAGTCCCTGGGAACATATGGGGTGAACTGGAGCCTGCACTCCACTCCGTGTTCCCCCAGTATGTTTTCCCTTACTGACCTCTGGTGGAGTCCAGTTGTCAGTCCTGTTCTTGCCACAGTGCAGGGTCAGGTAGTTGGGAACCAATGCCTAGGCAACCACTCACACGCTGTAATTCAATAAAGTTGTGGCCAAAATTATTGCCAAAAACCTTAAACTAAAATTCTGTGTCTATTGTGTATTTATTTTCGGGGGTGGTTGGGGGGGGGTCTTCACACACAACCAGGAAGAGAAAATCTGACAGGGTGGGGGGAACTACTTCACAATTTCTGGAGCCTCCCAAGAGGAAGCTGATGAGCAAGAAAGGACAGCCAGAGAAAGGAGAAGATGCTTCAAAGATGACAAAGAGGGAGGAGTGTCTGAGGACTTCATTGAAAGCCTATCGAAGTGACTCAGAAGATTGCATGGAGATAAGGAACGCCTTTATAACGTCCCTGGAAATTAGCAACAAACAGCTGTCTTCAACTGCAATAGGCCTTAAAGGCCTACCTGAGGGCTTTAGTACACAGCAGGTGTCGAGGAAAACAACACTAGTGGATCTACACTCGTATCTCAGACTAAGGAAATGATGGTATGCAAGCCGCCCACTGATCAATTATATAGAAATAAATAGCACAATTGGTGTGCAATGTAAAGCAACAAACATGTTCCAGCCCTTAAGGGAGGGTGGTAGTGCTGTGAGGCAACTCATTTGCAGTTTATAGTTCAACAGTTGGTGTTTGCTGTGAAAGGTTTCTTAGCTATGCAATTTGTTCGCTGCTATGAGTTATTTTTAAAGAAATGCATGCCAGCAGAGTTGTTTTCACTTGCCGTATGTACTACCCAGCCCAAAGTGTAAAAAAAAAAAAAAGCATGAAGAGGTTTTTGTGTTGTGTTAAACAAACTGTTTCATTTATTTTGTAAAATATAATATCAAATATAGGTTTTTATTAATAACCATGATATTTGTACAGTGGTACCTCGGGTTAAGAACTTAACTCATTCTGGAGGTCCGTTCTTAACCTGAAACTATTCTTAACCTGAGGTACCACTTTAGCTAATGGGGACTCCCGCTGCCGCCGCACAATTTCTGTTCTCATCCTGAAGCAAAGTTCTAAACCCGAGGTACTATTTCTGCGTTAGCGGAGTCTGCAACCTGAAGCATCTGTAACCTGAAGGGTATGTAACCTGAGGTACCACTGTATTCCTTTGTAATCTTTGCACTTATTAAATTTTTCATACAAGCAAATAAGGGTTACTCTTTTTGTTTGTTTCAAAATATTTTTTAATGAAAAAAACATAGAAACTGCCTCTTGCATCAGAGGTAAACTGCAGAAACATCTGAAATAGATCTCCTCCATACACCATATATAAGGCAGTTTCTTTTCTTTCACTTTCTCTCTCCCTTTTTAAAATTATTTATGTATATTTATTTATAACATGAAGTATAATATTAAACATTAATTAAAATAAAAGTAGAAAGAGCTATCTAGAACTAAACATTTAGAAGCAAATTTCCAAACCAACCTGAAACACAATAGCTACTTATAATAGCTATTTATCATTTCAGGATTTACAGATAGTTGTTGTTGAGAAGGTGTATGTATACAGGAAATAAGTTAAGGAGAAGGTTTGTCTGTTTGTTTTACTGCTTAATAAAGGTCAGGCTAAGACATTTCAGGGATATTTCATCCATCTCTGAAGTGTGCTTAGGATCACAACCTTTAAGAAGGCTGGAAATATTTTATCTGTCATCAAGTCTCCAAAACTGAAGTGCAATAATTCATATCTGAGGGATCAGTTCAACCTGACATTTTTATATTGATTTATATTTGATGTGATTACAAATTATGTAAATCAAACTAAGTTTGGATGTGGTTATTGCTGTTTGGCTTGTGTTTGAAATGTTTGCTTCTTTTCTCCTTTGTCTTTGAGAATGCTATACACTAAAAGATATATTTCCCCTATGAAATAGCTTTCCTGAAACATCTGCTACCAGAATGTGTGTCTGGAACTAAGCTATGATGGATGAATTTTTGACAGGTAATTGCAATTCAGATCAGATGCAGACAGATTTAGTACTGAGAAGCCCCCAGTTTATTAAAATCACTATTGATTTATATAAGACCCTTCCTCCTCCCCTTCTCTTTTCAACACGATCCAAAGATTGATCACTTTGAGAACGTGTCCAGGGCGCATCCGTAACCTGAAAATTAAAAAAATGTATTAGCTTACATTTCCTAACTTTGGTTAGCCATCAGCAGTTTTACCATGTTACCCTCTCTGACCATTGCCAAAATCAAAATTGTCATTGTGGCCATTGCCTCCAACTTCAGGCCAACTTTGAGAGATCTGTGAATAGCATCACCTACAGCATTTTAAAGTTTCAATAGGAGATTGAGACTGTGATGCTGAGGATTAACACACACGCTCTCTTTCTCTCTCCCTCTCACCATTTTCTTATTAAAATCACATCTTAGAAGCAATTGTTTGACCCATATGGCAATCAGATGTTTTGACCTGTTAGACAAGTAGCTCATTGGGGGTGATCTTGACTGGGAAAATGCCATGGGGAGAAATGGTGAATGGCTCTTCCAGTGCCACAGCCCCAATATGAATAATGTTTTTAGGATGTTTTTAGGATGTCCAGTGCCCTATTTAGTATCGGCATTTAACACTACCATTTAAGTTCTGTCCATTCCCCGTTCTTTTATGGGACTTACTACAACCAGCAACTAGCAAAATGCATTAAAATTATTGCTACTCAAGAAGGCCTAGCAGGTGTCAGAGGGAAAATAAATAGTTGGTTGACTAGAGCAGGTAAGTTTAGATATTTGATAGTGTCAACTTTTGCACTATACATGAAATCACCATACAATAGGCCATATCGGACCATACAAGAGAAAATGTCTAAAGCAGTCTTGTGCACATTTCCTTTCAGATAATGCATAGGACTTCAGTCAGCAACTGGTTCCCATTAGTTCCCGAGGTCAACCTTGCCATGTACCAGACTTAGCCCTTTGCTTCAAACAGCAAATCAACGCCTGCATAAGTATGGCTCCAGCAAAACTAGTATGACAAATCAAAATATGTGGGGTTAAATGTGTTTGTGGGCTGAGCAAATGTGTTTCCATTGTGTCAAATTAAAGTAGGGAAGGGGCCCATTTTTATTTTTATTTTGTATACAGCAGGGACTGCCATCAAACCTCTACAGTGCTTTAATTAAGATATATTTACATTTGTCCTTCATTTGCAATTAACATCAGCTTCAAAGTAGCATTTTTGCATTAAAAATGTGGAGTTACACAACCACTTTGGGCTATTTATTTTCCCAGCAGCTATCATAAGTTAAACGGAGTTCATTGTGAGCAATGCACAGCTGAAAAGCCTACAGAGAGCATTCTGGTAATGTTTATTTCAGTAGTGAAAACACTTATGGGTATGGTAATTCTAAATAAGCACTAAATGATGGCATTAGGAGCTACTGTACTGTCTCATATTTCTTCCTGGTGTTTTCACATTGAGACTGAGCCTTCCTTGATACACTTCATTGTCAGATAACTTTTAAAACTGGAACCTGGAATTTTGCAGTAGGGCAAAGCCTTACTTTGATAGCAGTAATGTTTTAGGGCCATTTAGCTATTGGTATTTGGTTTGCTACTAGCGGTTTCATGTTTAGTTTATGTGTGAGAGAGAGGCGGGGGGCAGTGTTTTCAGAGCATACTATAGGCTAGTTCTGCCATCTGAACAACTGGATATTTTAGTTTAGTAAAATTGTGCTTAAGAACAGGACTTGATAGAAGTGTAAAACATTGTGTGTGTGGTGTGGAAAAAGCAGGCAGAGGGTATTCTTCCTCTAATACAGTGGTACCTCCGGTTGCAGATGGGATCCATTCCGGAGGTCCAGCCAGATCCCGAGGTTTTCGCAACTGGAGAGACCGCTTCTGCACACACACATGTGGCAAAAACCCAGAAATACACTTCCAGGTTTGCCACTTACGTATCCTGAAGTTTATGTAACCTGAGGTATGACTGTACTAGAATTAAGGGCTGTCAAATGAAGCTAAATATCCAAAAAATTCAGGTCAGACAGATTAAAGTACTTATCCAATAGCTGTGGGAGCATAGTTTTGATCCCACAATATGTAATGATGGCCACAAACATAGATGGCTTTAAGAGGATTAGACAAATTTGTGGAGGATACTGCTATTAATGGCTACAAGCCATGATGACTATGTTTTCTGAATACTATTTGTTGGGAATAACAAGTGAGGAGAACACTGTTAAACGGAGGACCTGCTAGCAGGCTTCTCATAGGCATCTGGATGGCCACTGTGAGAGCAGAATGCTGGAATAGATGGTTTTTTTTACCTGATCCAGCAAGGCACTTCTTATGTTCTTGAGAGGTTTGATAAGTCCCTCCAGTTCACCATATATGGAGGCAGTGGCAGCCACATTGCTCAAAGTAACTTCTTCACACAACACAGAATGCATTTATGGAATTTGCTGCTCCAAGATGTGGTGATGGCAAGTGGCTTTGATAACTTTGATAACAAATTCAGGGAGGCTTGATCTATCAACTGCTAGTCACGATGGTGGGTGGAATCTCCAAGATCAGCTGATAAGAACACAGTTATTCGTAAGAGAGTAGGGTTTGTGTATGGGATTTATGTTTATAAGCAATTTTTAAAAGGATTAAAATGTAGATTGTCAAGGCAAAATACACTTTTATTAATTGCATTTTATTTTTTATTAAAAATTAATTTAATTAAATTCCCAACAGACCCAATATATATAGTGATATTTTTGGAAGCTGAATTTTAAGTAATGTTGTATGATGAAACAGTTTACATTGTTTGATGTTATTACAATTTATGGCTATATGGTAAATTACTTACTACTACTACAATGATCAGCATGCCACTGAATATCAACTTATTTGCCAGGTCAGGCTGAAGCTGGACAGGTGGAAAGGACTCTTGGTTAATATGGTCAATAATGTGTATAATAAATGGTTAATATCAGTGGATGCAAATTTTAATAAGATGGGAATAGATACTTTGTGAACCAACAGAGCTTAGATGATAAACTAGGAGCTGATAAATTGTGAGCCCATGTGTCATACTACCTTTTAATTACTAAGATGAAATGTTTTAAAGAAATTCACATTTCTCTTTGGATTATTGTATTCTGCATATTCATCAGTTCTTTAGAGATTTTAATTAAGTATATGAGCAGCATCTGCTGCATATAAATAGAGGATTTATTTTTATAGAGGTGATATATTTAAAACAAACACATACACATTGAGTGTATCTACGGCAGCTGATTATCAAATGTCAAAACAAGGATTCTCCCCTTTTTTAGTATAATAGTTTTTGGAGGAGGAAGATCTATAGCTCATTTAAAAATCTACTGATGATTCATGAGGAGGGACTACAGTGATTAATCCTAAGAGCAACTCAGCGAAGAAATCCGTAAAACACAATGTATTTTTCCTTGTGAGATTAATGTGAATCCTGTCTGATCGAAGAAAGTGTATGAAGTTAGAATGAGAAAAAAGGTGGGGGGAAACCATCCTTCTGGATTGAGTTGTTCTACAAAATAAAGAATAGGAAGTCATAATACTACGGTAGTAATAAAAAAAATACTTTCATAAATATTGAGAATAGAGGGGAATGTTCCAGCAGACATGCCAACCTAGCTTGCAGAGCATCCAGCCACCATGGGTGACAGTAGGAGCAGGTAACAGAAATAATGCTGCACCAAATTTTGATGAGGCTTATTATCATTACCATTACAGTGGTACCTCAGGTTAAGAACTTAATTCATTCCAGAGGTCTGTTCTTAACCTGAAACTGTTCTTAACCTGAGGTACCACTTAACCTGAGGTACCCCTAGTCTGTAACCTGAAGCGTCTGTAACCTGAAACGTCTGTAACCCAAGGTACCACTGTATTGATTAAATTTATATACTATCCAAGGATCATAGAGAGCCAGTGTGGTGTAGTGGTTAAGAGTGGTAGACTCGTAATCTGGGGAACTGGGTTCGTGTCTCCACTCCTCCACATGCAGCTGCTGGGTGACCTTGGGCTAGTCACACTTCTCTGAAGTCTCTCAGCCCCACTCACCTCACAGAGTGTTTGTTGTGGGGGAGGAAGGGAAAGGAGAATGTTAGCCGCTTTGAGACTCCTTTGGGTAGTGAAATGCGGGATATCAAATCCAACTCTTCTCTTTACAGTATAAAAACATAGAAAGAAACAGAACAATAAAAAACCCACAGTTTAAAAGGTCATAGATTGTTTAATAAGCCAAAGGCCTGAGTGAAAATGAATTTTTTAACCTGGCACCTAAAGATATGTAATGAAGGTGCCAGGCAAGTTTCCCTGAGGAGACATTCCATAAACCAGATTTAAATTTGATAGAAGTGAGGATGCATGGAGGTGTGGAAATACCAAGTAGCTTCTGCCCTTTCACACTGACGTGTGTTTTTATAATGATTTGCACATCTTATTTTATTTTATTTTTTAAAAATCTTCAATTTTTACAAATAACATTTTTATTTAAGCTTAGTCAATTTTATACATTTAAGGGATTCTCTGAATCCCCAGACTTTCCTCTGCCCCCCACCACCGTTTCCAATGTATATCTTTTTTCCCTTACTACATCTAAATATACTTATCCAAATTTGCTTTTATCCACTTTTAACCTTACAAAATTACATTATAAGTGTTATATCAATCCTGCTAGCGTCTTTAGATGTTTACAGTGTTCTTTCAGGTACTCTATAAACTTTATCCATTCCTTGTTGAATTTTTTTCATCTTGGTGTCTGAGCTTCCCAGTCATTTTCGCCATTTCGGCGTAGTCCATCATCTTGATTATCCATTCTTCTTTGGTTGGAACTTTCTCTTCTTTCCACCTGTGGGCAAAAAGCATCCTGGCAGCTACAGTTGCATACATAAGCAGTCTTTTCAAGTCCTTTAGTATTTCTTCACCTATTATTCCTGTTAAAAAAGCTTCTGGCTTTTTCACAGAAGTTATCTTAAACCTTTTTTCAATTCATTATATATCATTTCCCAGAATGCTTTTGTTATTTTGCATGTCCACCACATGTTGTAGAACGGACTTGCACATCTTAAATACAAGCAGTATTCCTAAACCTCTTGCTAGTCTCATAAGACACAAAACAGACATCTCAAGGACTGTACTGTAATCTATGGGTTGTTTCTAGTGCTAGTCATGGACAGGGTACATCCATGTGTATGACTAATTTAAGCTTATTGCTTTCAATAGGTCTACTTTGAGTTTACAGTGGTACCTCTGGTTAAGTACTTAATTCATTCTGGAGGTCCGTTCTTAACCTGAAACTGTTCTTAACCTGAGGTACCACTTTAGCTAATGGGGCTTTCCATTGCCGCCGCACGATTTCTGTTCTCATCCTGAAGCAAAGTTCTTAACCCGACGTACTATTTCTGGGTTAGCGGAGTCTGTAACCTGAAGCATCTGTAACCTGAAGCATCTGTAACACAAGGTACCACTGTACTTTAGTTGGCAGCAATCCTATGTTTTGAGTTTGGAGTGAACTTTGTGTTCATAATGTAGAAAATTAAACCAATATTAGACCAACCTTCCCTCTTCCATTGCAGTTTTCTTGATGATGTCTCAGAAGAGATCCAAAGGTACAAGAAAAGCCATCATTTTATTTATTTGTATACTGCTTAATTGCAAATAGAAGCCTCTAAGTGGATTATGTAATCTTACCTGACTCACATTAAAGTGAATGGTTTATTATTATCCCCCTCCCAAATAATTTGTTTTTAACCCTGTTTTTCTGACTATACAGTAGGGTTTCATGATATGTAAAGTGCTATTTCTTTTCCTTTCATTATCTTCATTTATTTCAGTTCCCTGTCGGCTGCAGCTCACTTTAATCCTGATGGCTTAATGAGACAGTACATGCAAAAAGTGTAAATCTGCTAAGATACACTTTTTGGGGATCAATTGTGTGTATTAATTAGGAGCATTCAGATTCCTTTACAATGAATATGCAGCAGTCATGTCATTGATATTCCAAGCCAGGTACTTTCCAATTTGGAGAGAGAAAGCAATAGGTCAAGGCATTTGAGAACAGGTGGGGTTTTGCTTTAATTATCTTACAAATTCTCCGCTGAGGATAAACCTTCTACTTTATCTTGAATTTTAGATTTGTTCTATTTCACAGCATTGCCAGGTTTCCATTCTGCCTAGACTTTCAGTGGAATTGACTTTGGAAAGCAGTGCAAAAGAAATGGCACCCCTCTGATCTAATGCCCACCATTTAAGACTAGAAATCAACACAAGAGATTCAAAGTCTTGGAGCTGGCAGTATAATGGACATTAAACAACATAAGATTTTCTGAGCTGAATGCAACTTGAACCAAGTATGTGAAATCTTAAAGTAAGACAAATGGATTTTTGGAATTTGGCCTTAATGAAAGATGGGGCAAGTTTATTTCTTTGCTGCTTCAGGGGATAGAGCCTGAATCTGTAGGTTCAAATTACAAGAAAGCAGATTCCGACTAAACATTAGAAATAACTTTCTGACAGTAAGACTTGTTTGACAGAGTTACAGACTACTTTGGAAGGCAGTGGACCCTCCTTCCTTGGAGGTTTTTAAACAGAGGTTCGATGGCTATCTGCCATGGATGCTTTAGTTGAGATTCCTGCATTGCAGGGGGTTGGACTAGAGGTCTCTTGGTGTACCTTCCAACTCAAAAAATCTGGGACTTTGTAATCTGCATGCAAAAGGTACTGAGTTCAATCCCAGGCATCTTTAGGTAGGGCTGGGAAAGACTCCCTTTCTGAAACACTGGAGAGCCATTGGTAATTAGTGAAGATAATACTGGATCAATACTCGATAGACCAATGCTCTGACTAGGAAAAAGGCAACTTCCTCTGTTTCTAGGATCAGAGGATCTGTATTTTATTCTAGGATCTGTATTCTAAAGAAATGTTGAAGGTTTTTTTGCTTAAATAAATGTGTGTATAATAACACTGGGAATAAATAAATAAACAAACAATTTCATGGTAATAGTTTTCATTCTTCATATGAATCCACAAAATGTGACACATACAAACCAGATAATCTAGCTCGGAGAAAATGGAATACTTCATATAAGCTGATTACAAAATGCCAGGACCGTAAGAGGAAGAAAATACGTCACTTTTCCACCAGATAGTGATTTATTACAGATTCTAAAGATGTTAATAAAAAATCAATTGTTTTTGTACTTTTGCTGTCATCCTGGGATGATAGATTAATATTGCTGTCGCTGTTCCACCTGTGCTGCCGCTTCACAACTAATGCTGAAAAACATAACGTTTCTTGTATAATATGTTTTTACTCATCTGCAGTCACCTAGCAGACATTGATGCTAGATGGATAACAACATTTGCCCTGATCCAACAAGGGAGGCAACACCTTCATGTGGATTATCATGCCGGATTGGCAACCACATTTAACAACTGGAGGTCGACATTGATTTGGACAAGAGGCATCAGATCCCACCTGCATTTGCACAACAGAATATGGGATATTCTGACCAATGTGAGATAGGTAGTGGGTGGGTTTTTTCTCATGTTCTTAAGGAGCACATCTCAATCCCAATGTATTTTGAATTGTGAGTTACAGAGGTACCTCGGGTTACATACGCTTCAGGTACATTCTCCGCTAACCCAGAAATAATGCTTCAGGTTAAGAATTTTGCTTCAGGATAAGAACATAAATTGTACTCTGGTGGCACAGCGGCAGCGGGTGGCCCCATTAGCTAAAGTGGCGCTTCAGGTTAAGAACAGTTTCAGGTTAAGAACGGACCTCTGGAATGAATTAGGTACGTAACCAGAAGTACCACTGTATTTACCAGGGGACTATTCAAACATATACATATGAGATTACAACATTCATAATTCAAAATACTTATTATTAATATTATTATATATATTAAAAATTGTCCAGTAGCACCTTACAGACCAACTAAGTTTGTTCTTGGTATAAGCTTTCGTGTGCATGCATGAAATAGATACCAGCACGGCTACCTACCTGACTTATTATTGTTATTATTTCAACTTATACACCGCCTATACCCGGAGGTCTCAGAGCGGTTCACAGCAAGACCACAGCATATAAAATCAAACCAAAAGCAGTAACCCAACAACCCCCCCCCCCGCAAAAAAGCCACATTCTAAAAGGGTGTTGGATGTCAATAAGATCAACCAAAGGCCTGGTTAAAAAGGAACGTTTTTGCCTGGCACCTAAAGGTGTATAATGAAGGCGCCAGGCGAACTTCCCTGGGGAGAGCATTCCATAGACAGGGAGCCAATACAGAGAAGGCCCGTTCTCGTCTTGCCACCCTCCGGACCTCTCAAGGCATATGGCATAGATTAAAAAATAAAGTAATAAAGCAAATAATAAAAAGCACCAATAACACCATTTAAACAAACAAACCCATTATTCTCAACCAGCCTTCAACAACCTGGTGCCCTACACATGTTTTGGACTGAAACTCATCAGCCCCAACCAGCCAGGCCAATGGTCAGGGATGATGGGAATAAGGCATTATGATAGTAGAGAGACCATGTCTGTGAAAGTTGTTCTAAACAAGCTAAAATTCAGAAAAAACAATGCCCCCCCAAAACCCAACATTATAAATAATTAGGAAAACATATACACACAGGTGAGTGCATGGTATGCGAAAATTCACTTATGTGAATGCAAGGAATTAGTACCCAAGCCTCGCTGTAAGCATCGTATATTCCTTGGTCAGGAATGCATTAGAAATTTCCTCATAGGAATCAGTGAGAATCATTGACTCATTATGTGAATGCTTGCTCAATGAACAATTTTCAGGGAACACCTTGTATTTGCAAAGCAGGACCTGTGGGTATTCATGAATTGAATTTTATAAGACCACAAAAAGACTTAGAGCCAAACTAATAATAATGAACATTTAACAAGCCAAACTTATCAAAATTACAACTCCGCCCACTTAGAGAACAAAACTTTTAGGCTAACAAAACATGAATATATGAATGACAAGAAAACAGGTACTGGGAAACCAATCATTTGTGTGCATGTGCAACATTTTACAAACTAGCTAATAGCATATGAAACATGTTCATTGGAGAACCAATTATCCTCAAATTATACTGCCAAGGGACTCTGCACATTATAGCTGCTTCCTTTAGACCAGAGGGTCTTTTTTGTCCAGCTGTAGCTGGCATCTGGCACTCTAGCTGCTGAAGCAGAGAGCATTCCTCTTTAGTTGTCCCTACAGAATGGACATCCTCTTTCTCTTCTGTCCCCTCGCACAGGTACAACACCACTACCACAATTGTGCATTCCACACACACACACACCGAACCTTCTTCCCACATCTATTTGGAAGACACTGTTGCATAATTAGTTGTGGAGAATTGTCATGTTGAAAAATGAAGCACAACAGGCCTAGTTTTGCTGAAGGTAGTGATTCAGATCTGACATCAGAATTTAGATTGCATTTGTTCAGTATCTCTGCTTTGCATTTAATGTAAGTTACTGAGGGAATCATGGTAAAAGAATGGGGAAGAACTTAGGAAATTGGAAGCTGCCTTGCCATTATTCCATCTAGCTCAGTATTGTCTATTAATTGGCAATGGCTCACTGGGTTTTGAAAAAAAAAAAGTATCAGGTGTTATAATGATTATAATCCAACAAAACCAAAGCACCAAACCGGCTAGTAAATATAAGGAACAATTTTACTCAATTAAACACACTAAAATAAACATACTAAAGTGCAGCGTGCAAGTCCAAGCCTGGAGATACTTATGAACAAATAGTAAACTAGTGGCACAATTCTGCCAATAATGATAGTGTCGTAGCGCAGTGCAAATACGCAAAAAGTGTTGCTGATAGTTCTCAACTGAACGCGCAACGTCATATACGAGGGAACGGTCGCAATGCAGGCTTCAAGACATGGTCATACGTGGTCGTGGTCTCAGACAGGCACCTCCTCACTGTCCCTCGGCAAAAATGGATCGGAACCTTGTCCAAAAGAATAAGGATGAATGGTAGTTATCAAAGTTTATTGGATACAAGCTAGATTCCCCCCCCCCAAGTAAGGGCCTCACTACTGCTTTCTTAAGAGCAAGCAGGACCACAATATCTCTCAAGGAAGCATGTAGTATCTCCAGTGTCCAAGTCTTCAACCCTCCCCAGTCACTTTTAACAACCACGATGGACAAGGATCCTGGAGTCAGTCAGAGCCCCACCCTCCCAGGTCAGGTGGAAAAAAGTAAGCAAGGCAGAGAGCAGATCTTCCAGGAATCACAGCCAAGACATGGGTTGACTGACCAAATTAAAAATTTGTGTGCTGCCCATCAATAAGCATATATAGAGCAACTAACATTTTTTTAAAAAAAAAAAAATCCACAATTGTGGAACATTCTGTTCTTTCATCCAATGTATTAAAGATAGTTGAGCTTTGTTCCCCCACCTTATCTATGAAGAGTGTACATACTCTCGGTACAACCAAGGTCATGCCCTTGCTACAGCTACCAATCCTAAATTGATTGCAATGGAAATGGCAATAAGAGTGGACACTAAGACCCCAGAACAAGGATAAATTGACAATGGTCTATTCCTTGGTGGGGAAATAATGAATTGCTCTGCTACTATCATGAATTGGCAAAGACAAAAATAAACCTCTTATAGCAGATGTCAAAGCCGCTGATAAATAAAACCATATGACAAGAAAAAACGACTTAGCCCAAGTTGCTGTTACACACATTTAGAACGGGGGGGGGGGGGGGAAGCTGCATAATAGATTTTCAGTAGGGCCCAAACTATGACTATTCACCTGTACAACTCATTGCTTTAAACGGAGCATTACAGTAAGCACCCAAGTCTGTATTGAATTGCAGCCCTAACTGGGGTTTTGATTGCAGTCCTATTGACACTTACTTGTAAGTAAGCCCTATTGAACATGGGGGGGTATTTCAGAGTAAAGAACTCTCAACAGATGCTAGAAAAATAATTTATTAAGGTGTACTAATCATGTTTTAGGGACCCAGGTGGCGCTGTGGGTTAAACCACAGAGAGTCTAGGGCTTGCTGATCAGGAGTTCGGCGGTTCGAATCCCTGCCACGGGGTGAGCTCCCGTTGCTCAGTCCCAGCTCCTGCCCACCTAGCAGTTCGAAAGCACGTCAAAGTGCAAGTAGATAAATAGGGACCGCTCCAGCGGGAAGGTAAACGGCGTTTCCGTGCGCTGCTCTGGTTCACCAGAAGCGGCTTTGTCATGCTGGCCACATGACCCGGAAGCTGTCTGCGGACAAACGCTGGCTCCCTCGGCCTATAGAGCGAGATGAGCGCCGCAACCCCAGAGTTGGACACGACTGGACCTGATGGTCAGGGGCCCCTTTACCTTACTAATCATGTTTCAGGTATGAAGCTCTTCTTATAAATGATGCCACTGTTCACAGAGTGAATTGTTGAGTCGTCTCATGAATTGAGAGGAAAGTTGAAAATGAGGCCTGGTGAATGTGCACAATGGCCAGTTTATATGCACATTAACCACTCAACCTACATTCCTCTTATCTCAAACACATACATATATCCTATTATATGCATGAGAGACAACAACTTCAGTGTTTCAGTTTTAACATCTTTCCTATTCTCTCTCTGTGGGTGGGTGTGTGGAAGGCAGGGAAGGCAGAGGAAAGAAGGAGATGGGGTGGATGAGAGAGAGAGAGGCAGTGGATGAGAGATGAGATAGAAAGAAGCAGTGGATGAGAGATGAGAGAGAGAGAGGCAGTATCTTCTCCTCAGCACCACTTGGAACTAGAATTTAAATGTATATTTATATATATTTTTACTCAGTTCTGAGAGATTTGTTTCCAATAAATGAAGAAAGAGGGTATGAATCCTGCTTGATAGCTGTAAATTCCTGAAGCGAGCAGCTTTTTTTAATGCCGCAAAGGCTGAGCAGTTGTGGGGGTTTTCTTGTGATGAATATATTGCTGTCTGAACCCCCTGGTGGAAATATGGATTCAATTTTTTTCTTAAAGACATGGATCAATCATCATTGCCCTCACCTATTCTTTTCTGTCAGATGTTTCAATTATTCTGGAGTGTCTGCAAAAAGTTGGAGAACTAGTTTGGCTGCTCTTCTCACCGGCATCAAAGTGGTTTGGGGTTACTTTCAATAAGGTATTTTACTGCGAAAGGTCTTATTTATGGCCAGACTTGACATATAAATGAATCTAGTGCATACTAACCCAACAGTTTAAATGGCTGCAACAGAACAACTTTAAGTGGAGTTACACAGTCCTCACAAGATGACACTACCTCAGAATACAAGGAGGTGGTGCATAACTGAATGTTCCTTCATGTCAGAAATTTACACGCGGAAATTAGCATGTTAGAGACATGAGCACGCTGCAACACTTCTCCTTGACATCTTTCTCTGTGTGGCAGATCTTAACAAACAAACAAACAAACAAACCAAGAAGTATTTGAACAGGCAAAGAGACCCCTATATCTAAAATGGTAGAGTGTACTGGGGATTATGTCTGCCCCCCCCCATTTGACTTATTGTTAGATGGATGGGGAGCCTTTGATTCTCCAGATGTTGCTGAACTACATCTCCCATCAGTCCTAGCAAAACATGGGCCATGGCCAGGGATGATAGGAGGCATACTTCAGCAGCACCTGGAGAGTTAAAGGTCTGTCACACCTGCTTTAGAATGAGTGTTGCATGTTTTAGTCTAGAAGCTTGGGTTCTCTTTATGACCTATTGAAAACAAATGCAAGGACCTGCACGATTGAACATTCTCCTCCATATATTGTAATGTGGGGAGAGCCACACCTACTGGTCCCACCCAATCCTTGCCATCAAGTCACCTGCTGTCCACATGTTGGGGGAAACATCTGCAAATCAGATCCCACTCTATGCACACAGACTCTTCCCGGGACTTGGAATCCTGCACAATCAGGCTTCCCAATCACTGAGACCACCTCTGTATAAATTACTTTTAGAAAGATACAGAGGCCTTTGGTTAATGGGTGGTCTATAAATAGCATGAATCAAGGCTTCCCTTTTTACATCAATGACTATCTCCAAAGTATCATCTGCAAATGGGTTGGTGAATTGGGGCACCTATTTTCATCTGCCCTAATAAGTATTTGTCAGCAGAGAAATAACAAATCCCATAGTTTGCAGAAGTTGTCTTCTCAGTGAAACAAGTTTGAAAGCCGTAGGATGATATTCAGTTATTTCTGCTCATGCAATGGGACTTTCATTTCTCCTCCCATCTGCAACTCCCAAATCTGCTGGGGTGTGTGTGTGTGTCTCAATCCTTTGGATCACAGTTCTGAAGTGCTGGGGGGTGCTGCAGAGGGAAGAAGAGGAATGGGAAGTCCCATTCCCTGAATGGAAGTTTGTCCTGGAAATGGGCTGACATTATGGGATGTTACTTAGACACTGAGAAAAATGTGCACATGATGATAAAGCAAATGTCTGCTTGAATTATACTTTTCGAATTCTGCTGATTTCAGTAGAGTTTCATAGCTGTAGCTCACTCTTGAATTTAGTCCAGCTTTCCCCCGCTGGCAAAGTTAATAATCATGAAATTATATAACAAATCTGTAAACCAATTACCAAATGTCAGAAGGTGCCCTGATTAAAATACACATTTGCTTGAACATGCCACACTCACAAATTAGCCATGTGTTATTTATAGCACCTTGAGGCACAATAATGAAGGAAGTGGTAATGAAATCTGAAGGCTGGCTCTGTTTAAATGTGATTCCCAAGAGGTCCATCTGTACTAGGACAGAACAGAGAGATGGGAAAGTGAACAAGTTTCAAGTATTTTAAAACCATGAATTGGGGTACGGCCGCAGCTCATTCAGAGCCATGCTTTGAATGTAAAACATCCCATGTTCATTCCCTACTATCTCAAAGTTGGTCTGGCAAAGAATCCCTGGAGCGTCTCCATCAGTCAAGCCCCATCTGCACTACACATTTCAGTAGTGTTGTTGTTGTTGATGACGTTGTTGCAATCTGTCTGTCTCGGGAGACAATGGAGAAGGGCGCCTTTGGAGGCGAAATCTAATTTTCGGAAGGATGCAGCACTTGCCATGGCTGTAGAGACCAATACAGGAGAGACATGTTTTGTTGCAGCTGGGGCAAAAGGAGGTGTCTGTTTGTGCTGCTGCAAATGCACCGCACTGCTCCTCTCAGCAGTCCTTCCTCCTCTAGTCACTGCTATGGATACCTGATAGCCTAGTCACTGCAAAGGATACTTACATGGCATTCTTACATGTGATGGTTTCAGTCTAAGTGTGGAAATTGGATCCTCACTATTTAATGTGGAAAAGGAGTCAACCCACATAAAAAAAATGAATGAAAGTAGGCAGGATCACCCCAGTTGAGCAAGGGGTAAGATTGACATGTGTACTGTTCAGCTTGTTGCATACAATCAGATGCAAAATGCCAAGGCCCTCCTGGTTTCTATCCGGACAATGCTACTGTCCAAGTTGATTATCACCATTTGTTTTCCCTGTTTGGAATGAGCCATAAGTTGCTCTTTGTCGCAGCATTCAGATCCTCTCATTTCCATGTTTCGAGGATGACATTTTGTTTGCTGCAACCGATGTTCCTGCTGTTCCTGTTTATTCACCTTAATGACACAAACAGTTTTATGAAGCATGCAAGCATTACACAGAAACATCTCTATTCCCTGGCAAGCTGATGTGATTGATTTGTCATATGCTTGCATACAAAATGATGGTGAGTGGGAAATCAACTAACACAGCTAAATTGCTCAAGATGCATTTGGAAGACAAACACTGGAGGGATCTCAAAACAAAGATTCTCCCCACCCCCAATGCAAGTGAGGTTTCTTTATAGGGTGGATCTACAGGACTAGAATTAATGCTCCTCAAATGTTAGGTGCTTCCAAAGCAGTGATTTATTATCTATTTAAAAGACAGAGCTTGGGGGGGGGGGTGAGTGTCTGTAGAAACTAGCTTACTGTATAAAGGTAAAATTCACATTCATTGTTCTGCTTAGCCTGTGATCTCTTGTTGGCTGCCCAGAAGGGCTGAAAGGGGTTCTCTAACCCTAGACTAAGTCACACAGTAGACCCATTGAAATCAATAGATACAACTAACTTAAAGCCATTGATTGCAATGGGTTCACTCTGAATATGTCTTAGTTGACTTGTAACTCTATGTTTTAAAGTAACCATAGGGAAGCCAGTGCAGTGCAAAACTCCTGACAAAAATCACCTTCTTGACACTATTATTTTCATCTCAATGGAAACCTTTGTGGGTGAAAGGGGGAAGCTTCCCTTAAAAGGCACATGTGCTTAAAACAGATTCTGGGTGAGTCTTGTTGATGAGTCTTGGTTTAGGATGAGACAGTGGAGGGAAGGATGAGGCAGTTACAGGAAGCAAGTGATGGGGGCAACTATCTTCCTAAGGAGCTGAGAATTAACCCCTGTGCAAATGGTGTGACACATACCTTTCAAAGTTGGGGGGG
Source organism: Lacerta agilis (assembly GCF_009819535.1). NCBI lineage: Eukaryota > Metazoa > Chordata > Lepidosauria > Squamata > Lacertidae > Lacerta > Lacerta agilis. The sequence continues at coordinate 48,355,146 of NC_046320.1, forward strand.
TGCACATGTCTAGTCCCATTCCAAGCATGGCATGTACATCTAACCTTCTGAGCAGAGCTGATGTGCCCTTAGCCTCTATCCATAAAGTCAGAAGCATGTGCAATGGTTGGGGCAGGGCCAACTGATTCAGTTGTGACCCCACCACCACAAAAAGAAATGTTGATTGTATGCATGATATAGCTGCAGCTAGGAAACAAATTCAGTAGAATGCAGAGAGAAAGAGATGCAGCAAGCTTTTTTTCAAAACAATTCTACATATGGAAAGTTTCATATGCATAGATATTATCCATCCAATAAAGATTAGAAATTCTGATAAAGCATTTTTGCTGTTTTTTAAAGAGGGGACAAGAAAGACAGAAGGGAGAGGGAAAAAAATATAAAATAAAAATCCTTGGATGGATTTTTTTTTTTAAAAAAAATATTTTGTTTTGACTATGGCAGACCAACACGGCTACCTACCTGTAACTAGAAGGGAGAGAATTAACATTGTTCCTGTGTAGCACAGCAGAGATTTCAAGTGTCATAGCAGTTGCCTGAAGCTGTTAAAGAAAATAACCATGCCAACAATGAGAATAAAGCAGTCTAAGAGAACAAGTTGTATCATTTCTGCCTCCCCCATCCTGAATATTAGCCACAGGGTAAGCAGATGGACAAGCGATGCCAGAACATGTTTTGCATCAAACAAAATCCCATTAGCTATGTCTGTATTTTGTTGCAGCTGTAGCACATTGACCCCAGGAATTGGAGGCGCCAGCTCAAGCTGAAGATGGTGGGGGGGGGATGACGCATGCATGGCATGCACATGACACAGGCACATTGGGAGGAGCCAGGGGTGGAGCCAAACGCAGTAGCGGTGTGGTTTCAATGGTGGGTGGCTCCTCTGTGGCGCTTAGCCTCCTCCTGCCGCTGCCACCGGCCCAGGGCTGTTTCCCCTTCCCCTCCACGGCAGCACCGTAGCAGCAGTAGGAGGAGGAATCACCAGCCACAGAAGCCACACTATGCTTGGAGCCACACTCAGCCTCTCCTGCAACTCATTGTTTTGAACATTGCCCTCCCTCCAATATTTTATTGGGGGTGTGTGAAGAGACCTGGGTCCCTTAGATTGGTACAATGGTACCTTGGTTTTCAAAAAGAATGCGTTCCAGGAGTCCGTTCCTTGTGATGGGTCAAAAACATTGGCAACACCATCTCAACTTATCCCCTCTCCCAAAAAAGTGATCAGTAGGGGGTGCAACTGGTAAGCGAGTAGGTGGGAATAGGTAGGACTGAGCTGTGTGGTCCCCTGAGTGTGAACTAATGTATGAATACTGTAGTTTGTTATTGCTGCTTTTGTTATGAGTTGTATTGCAATAATTGTTTTTTTAAAAAAAAAATAAGTTCTTGCATTGCATGATTATTGTGATGTTTATTATGCTGTAAACCACCCTATGGCATTTTGGCAAAGGGTGGTATATCAATATCTCAATTAACAAATAATAAATGTCCAACAGACACACACACACACACACACACACACACACACCAGAGCTGTCCACTTTTCATAATATAAAATAATCCTACCAAAGGGAAGTACTAAAATGTGCCTTACTATTACTTGTAATTATGCATATAATTTGAGAGACTAATATTTCAAGGACTGTGCAGTTTATAGGTGTTTTTTCCCATGCTCTGTTCTTTGCTGTAGCACTAAACTACAAGTGCTATAGCACTAAACTACAAGGAAACTACAAGTTCTGTAGCACTAAACTACAAGGAAAAGGGTGCCACAATTGACACAGGTTGAGTGTTAGAGTGTGTGTGAAAGAGAGACCACCTTTGTCACCTGTCTCCGTTCTGCTGGTCTGCTTCCTGCGCAAATGAGTATCATCACTTGCTCAAGCATCCAGCCTTTGAGCCTGGAAGCACCCTGGGAATGTTGCTTACATATTTCATTGCAAACTTCACGTGGAAGATAGCAATATTTCTCTTATCCAGCAATTGAAATGTCCTTAATTGCCTGCTGAGTGAGCTAAGATGCTGAGTGAATGATGGTCTTCTGTTGCCAGAAGAATACTCCTTACAGATGCTACAACTTATTATATTACATTGTTACACTTATCTCGGCCCCTTTAATGGCATGTGGCTGTTTCCCATTGTTATTGATGGGTAATTCTAAGCTGTTTCACTTTGCCTCTCCTTTGAGACAGAGGTTATAATGCATTTTCATCAAGCTGTGTAAAATGTAGATTGAATCTTTGTGCACACTTCTTTGATGGTAGAAAAGGGCTATTATCTCCCCCCACCTTCACAACCAGCCAACCACATTCCAGGGGAGTCTGAAGAAATGGTTTTGTAAATCTCAGCAGACCCAGAAGAAAAGCTTTGATCGCTTAATCGTTCCGTTTTATTATATGCATTTATTATTTTAAAAAATTGTCCAGTAACACCTTAGAGACCAACTAAGTTAGTTCTCGGTATAAGCTTTAATGTGCATGCAGCAGCTAAAAAAGCCAATGCAATTCTGGGCTGCATCAATAGGAGTATAGCATCTAGATAAAGGGAAGTAATAGTACCACTGTATTCCGCTCTGGTCAGACCTCACCTGGAATACTGTGTCCAGTTCTGGGCACCACAGTTCAAGAAGGATACTGAAAAGCTGGAACGTGTCCAGAGGAGGGCAACCAAAATGGTCAAAGGCCTGGAAATGATGCCTTATGAGGAACGGCTTAGGGAGCTGGGTATGTTTAGCCTGGAGAAGAGAAGGTTAAAGGGTGATATGATAGCCATGTTCAAATATATCAAAGGATGTCATATAGAGGAGGGAGGGAGGTTGTTTTCTGCTGCTCCAGAGAAGCGGACACGGGGCAATGGATTCAAACTACAAGAAAGAAGATTCCACCTAAACATTAGGAAGAACTTCCTGACAGTAAGAGCTGTTCGACAGTGGAATTTGCTGCCAAGGAGTGTGGTGGAGTCTCCTTCTTTGGAGGTCTTTAAACGGAGGCTTCACAGCCACCTGTCAGGAATGCTTTGATGGTTTTTCCTGCTTGGCAGGGGGTTGGACTGGATGGCCCTTGTGGTCTCTTCCAACTCTATGATTCTATGATTCTATGATTCTTCAGATACATTGAAACAGAAGTCACCAGACCCTTTTATATAGTAGGAGGGTGGGGTGGGATTTTTCTCAGAAGGGTAGTGGGAGATGGGTGACTAACTCAATGGGTATGGTAAACCTGTTGACGACTGTTAACAACTGCAATTGCACATTACCCATTGAGTCAATCACCCATCTCCCACTACCCTCCCAGAAGGTAGTGACCCTTCTGAGAAAAACCCCACCCCACCCTCCCACTATATATAAGGGTCTGGTGACTTCTGTTTCAATGTATCTGAAGAAGTGTGCATGCACACGAAAGCTTATACCCAGAACTAACTTTAGTTGTTCTCTAAGGTGCTACTGGACATTTTTTTAAAAAAAATATTTATTTATTTCATCTGTGTCAGACCAACACGGCTACCTACCTGAATCTAGAATGCATTTATTATGTTCATTTATTTTAGATTTGAATATCTAGACTGTGGCTAAAAATTAGTGGAAGAGTAACAAAAGGCAGATAGTGGAGGCATGGCACACTTTTCCTTTTAATTTACTGCAGGTAGCATATGCATAGTAAACTGGAATTATGTGTAAATATTTAGACATACAGCCATCTCCTGACCCCTTTCTTCCACTTTTACAGTAGGTATGATTATCTGATGAGAAAGAAGAGGGAGGAAATGAAAAATCAGTGACAATCACAACAACCACAACCATTTTATTTTTTCATTATCTTTCAGGATCACACTAGAAGATTTATGCACTAGGAGCATAGCTGTCAACTTTTCCCTTTTCTTGCGAGGAATCCTATTCGGAATAAGGGAATTTCCCTTAAAAAAAGGGAGAAGTTGACAGCTATGACTAGGATCACTTCTCATAAGTTGCCTCTTTGATTAGCAGTTTCATGTGTGATGTACTGTTCCCACATCTGCTCTCAAAACTGATGAAATCCTCTCTATTTTGCACTTGCAGCCGCACACTGAGCCTTGCTTGGGAATTCCAAGAAACCAGAAAATCAGTGCAGTTTTGAAATCAGTGGTTAAACTATGTGACACTTTGAAAGAAGAAGAAGAAGAAGAAGAAGAAGAGGAGGAGGAGGAGGTGGAGGTGGAGGAGGAGGAGAAGGAGTTTGGATTTGATATCCCGCTTTATCACTACCTGAAGGAGTCTCAAAGCGGATAACATTTTCCTTTCCCTTCCTCCCCCACAACAAACACTCTGTGAGGTGAGTGGGGCTGAGAGACTTCAGAGAAGTGTGACTAGCCCAAGGTCACCCAGCAGCTGCATGTGGAGGAGCAGGGATGCGAACCTGGTTCCCCAGTTTACGAGTCTGCCGTTCTTAACCACTACACCACACTGGCTCTCAAGTTAAGGTTAAGTCCACCCTCTTGGTTAAACATTGTAATGAAAGGCACTTCAAGGATAGATACTTTTAACAAGACTTGGTTTCCTCTCTATTCCTACAGAAGATACTTCTATTCTACCCACAAACAAAAAACTCTGTGGAGAGGATACTTGAATTGATAATGCATAAATATTGCGTGTGTACTGTGTACTGCATATGAGACTGTACCACTGGACAAGTTACTGTAGTGCAGTTATATGTTGTTCTTGTATTTACATGAAAGCAATAAAAATTATTGGAGAAAACAAAAAAATAATGGTGTCCACTTATATCCAGACATAGACAAATACGTGCTCCTTGAGCTCAGAAACAGCTTTCCAAAATATATAAATAACTATGTCAATGACAGAGTAGTATCATTAGATACAGAACTGGTAACATATGTGCCAACAGCAGCATCTATTCTACAGCTATTTGTTGCATTTGGGGGTAGGGGTGGGCTGCTGTATTGGAAGGTTGGCTAAGAAGCCCACATGGTTAAGAAGTCTGATGTTGCAAGTCAGAGACAGTAAATAACTAGATAATCTACTCATTGAAAAATGGAGTAATTTCATAATGTGCTACTATAATAAGAAACAAGATGTTATGCATATACTGTATTGGAGATAATTTTGCAATTTAAAGACTGATTTAACTGTTGGAAGTGTTCTGCTTAGCTAAGTAATCATGCATTTACTTATTTCTGACCTTTCTTTTGTTAGAGATTTCAAAGTGCCTACGTGCAGAAAGTCAGCTATCCACCTCTGACAATTAACTGTTGGCTGAAAGCCAAGATCTACTCTCTCTCTCTAGTAATGACCCTGTGATTGGTTAAGGAGTTCCTAAAGAGATGAGCTCTGTGTGGGGTTTTGGTTGTGTAGTCGTGGTTTGGCTAATGAAGGTTGCGATAGAGAGAGAGAGAGAGAGAGAGAGAGAGAGAGAGAGAGAGAGAGAGAAGAAGAAGAAGAAGAAGAAGATGAAGAGAGGTTTTTCTTTTTTTTCTTTTTTCCCTAAATCTGTACATAGTAACTTCTGGATACTTGTTGCTCCAATAAATACTGTATGTAGTTATCCAAGTGAAGTTGTGAGTTCCTGCGTCGTGCTGTCCAGTCAACGCTCTACAGCCAGAAGCTTCCAGAAAACCTGTGTTCACTCTGCTGTGTTCAGGACTACGTTATTCCTGAGACTAAATCTTAATATCCTTTCTCATATCTATATAGATATTTATATTCATTCACTTATTTTTCTTGTATATTTATTACACAATAACAAAAACCTCTCTACTGATTTATGTGTTTCTCAGAAAACCAAATACAACCAGTGGCTACGGCAGCTTCTCCTCCTATCTACCTTTTCTATTACTGGTATGAGTAATTTATTTCCCGAAGCAGAAGGCCATAGTCCCTCCTCACCCCTTTTAAAATGCCATATCACATGAAGGATTATACATTTCATTGATGATTAATTGGAAATGATTCTTATTGTATGACCTCTTATTTATGGTTGTGAAATATTTTGCTTTTTGCCCATTAAAAGTATAGGAACATGTATCACTCATAATGGCAGCTGGAGGAGGAGGAGAGGACAGAGTGTGAAGAAAGAGCTGTGAGCACAGTGGGCTCTTTTCCCATCCTCTGGATCCCCTGGGAAACTCAACAAACCAAGGAGTGTGGTGGAGTCTCCTTCTTTGGAGGTCTTTAAGCGGAGGCTTGACAGCCATCTGTCAGGAATGCTTTGATGGTGTTTCCTGCTTGGCAGGGGGTTGGACTGGATGGCCCTTGTGGTCTCTTCCAACTCTATGATTCTATGATTCTATGATTAAACCTGCTGTACCTGGAACTGGTTGTGGAAAGTGCAGCTGAATGGGACACAGTTGTGGGCAGCCTGAGGTACTAGCATCCACCCTGGGCCTGCCCATAAAAAGCAAGCCTAGAGTGAGAGACTAGAATGATTACCACTGTTTCCTGCAACTCGTCTCATTGTGAGACCTTTGCAGGTGAGTTGAGAGTTTGTTTGGACCCTGGGTGAGGACCTGGAGGCTGAAATTGTGGGTATGTCAGAGAGAAAAAATGATTGCTTTTTAAATTTTTATATATTTGTAACTTTGTGTTAATAATATGCAACTGTGTATTTTGTAATAGTTTTGTTGCTTCAGTTTTTTATATACCACTGAGAAATAATCAATCAATCAATCAACTTTGGCTACAATCCTATTTCCACCATTGAACTCAAAGAGACTTCTGAGTAGAGAATTGTGCTGTTTATCTAACTTCCCTGGTTGGGAGCCACAAGAGAATTAAGGAAATGGACAATATTGAAAATGTAAAATGTATGCAAAATTTATTATCATTTGTGGTAGTGATAACAAATATTATTAGTACTCGTCTTATAAGACTGTATGCAATAGAATAAAATCTGTGTGCACTTTGTCTTGTTTCAGATTGCATTACTTCTCCAACAGCAATTCACTCTGAAATCACTGAAATAGGACTTGGCATCCCAATTCCCTAAATAAGATCAGTAAACAGAACTGTCACTTTCAGTTCAGTTGACCTGATTCAGGAGAAAGATCAAGCAGGAGAAACTCTTTGAACAAAGCCAGCTAGTAGTTTGTAAAATACCCAATACAACTGTCAGAATCAATAGATCCAACAGATTTCTCTCGTAGACAAGTCCAAATTGGGACTCCCTATCCAGATTCACGATGTTGATAGGCATATGGCCTCTGGGACATTAAAGAAAACCCCACTTCAGAGATTCTATTGTATCGAGGTCTTTTAAAAAGAAAATAATTCAGACTTTCTAAAGGGCAGCTCCCAAACAGCACTGTACATTCTAAAAATAGAGGGGTATGAAAAGTGTTTGAGAAAATGCATGTTCAAAGTTGGCCAATACCTTTCTCTCCATATCTCAGTTTTTATCTGTTTCACCTCCATCTTCTCCTCTTGGTTTGTCACCATCATTTTCTCTGTACTCAACTTTCTTTTATTTTACACTGCTCCATGTTTTGGGATTGGTAAGAGAGAGTTTGATCTAGCTCCAACTGAAGATGGCTACTTCAAGATCCTCTGTGCTCCTGAGATCAGGGGATTAATCCTTGTCTCTCTTTATCCTACAATAAAGAGTGTACTTCTTCTGATCACTGATTCTTACTGGTCAAAATGAAGCTGCTAAGTTTCAGCCATATTGTCTCTCTAGTATTCCATGGAAGATGCCATTTTTTTCATCAGTAGTCTGTGTTCAAGGTCCCATGGCCTTACAGAATCCACCCAGTGCTCTCCAGTTTGGATAACAAACCTCACAAGACTTTGTTTTGTCTTGTACTTTTACCCCAAACTTGCTCCAAGAAAACTCAGAGAAGATTTCAGGTGGATTTCACCCAGGTATTCTCTCAGCCAGGAACACGGCTTTGCAAAAATGTGTATGTTGGGCAAAATTGCTCACAAAAAAGGTGTATGATCACAGGCTGATGTGGAAATGCAGAGAATGGAATTTAAGTCTGGAAAAATGAGATTGGCAGTTTTTCCAATCCCATGTCTAGTTTCCCAGTGATCCCAGTGTTGAAAAGGCAGGTAAGCAATCCTGCCCCACCCTGCCCTGCCCAGCCAGCTGCAACTATCTCCATTTCAGTCCCTGCCAGTCATTGAAGACAATATGGAGCAACATGGACCAATGGTCTGGTTTTATATAAGGCAGCTTCCTGTCTCCTCTGCTGCAATGGGATCAATTAACACAACATGAAGTTTGAGCAAGTCTTGCTTCCCATTTTGAAACATAACCTGAGCAGAATTTATGCATTTGCTCCACATTTCTTGACAAGCAGACTATATCAGCAATTGTGTTGTTTTGTGTACAGCCTTAGAGCAAGAGGCATGCTGTTATTAAATACAGCACTTGCTCCCCAGGGACATTATGAAGAAACACCATCCTGCACACCTTTCAAAGTTGGTGGTGGCCTTTCTTAAATAATATAATATTGCAGGAGCTATGTTCTGAAAAGAGAGTGAGAAGTAGGTGGGCAATTTTGTGTTCTGTGGTCACTAACACAAAATTAGGAGAGAAAAGAACAATAACACAGCACTAAGCAAGCAGCATATTATTATATACTTCAGGATGTTTATTTTTATTGAACCCAGATTAACAATAGGCCTAGCTATCAGAATGCCCTCCATTCTTATGTACAATCATTCCTTTTTTAGAAAAAAGATCCCCCACATTTGAAGGGGGAACCTTCTGAACGGGAAGGTATGCATAGTCTCCTCTTATGCTCCATTTCCTAATGGAAGCTTACACAAGCTATTGACCTCACAAGTAACCTGTTATTTATCTCCTTGTTTGATGACCAAAGCGATTTCGGCTTTTTATCTGGTGCAAAATCATTATCTTCTCTCTGCACTGGAATATCAGGTCTCATTGCAATTGCAAGTTTGACATTTCAGAAACTGTTCTGTTCGTTGCTGTTGCTGCTTTATTTTTATTTTAGTTTTATTGCGCAAGATAAGATGATGCATCCTCCAGCACCTTGTTGCAAAACCTTTATAAAACTTTATATATGAACATAAAACACAGAGGCATTGCAAATAATAACTCTCTGTATAACTAGATATAATTCTCAATGGAATAGTGACATTATTGTGAAAGTAATCATTAATTCCTTGGTTTCTTTCCTTGAGCAATAAATGATGTGCCTACACACACTGTCTAGCAATTGGTCAAGGAAAGACAGTCCCATCATATCCTGTTTATGCCATGTCACACGATATTTACATGCATGCTCTTGATTTTGACACCGACCAGACCTTGTTTCCATTATGAAATGTAATATATGATGTTTGGCATCTATTATGCATATACTACATTATGTAATGATTGTTCTTTTTAAATTGTGTGTGTGTGTATTATATATATATATATATATATATATATATATATATATATATATAGTGGTTTTAAAAATAGAATTGTCTTCTTATATACATTCATTTTAACTATTTTTATATGTGTGGTATACGTGTGTGTGTGTGTGTGTAAGTGATTTATACAAGTGGAATGTATGTAGTGGGGAACTGGCTGTTTTTGGTGGCTTTTGTTTTTTGAAATTTATAGCTTTTGTGGTGCATAATTCTAAATAGTGTGGAGAAGCCTCCACAGGTAGAGCTGGCTGCCTGCTGCAAACATTCAGTCCCAACATGTGGTCTTGGATGGAGGAGGTGGATCCTTGGGAAGGCCGCAAAGGGGGACAGAAGGCTCTCTTTCTCAACAGGTAGTGATAGACGTGCCTGGCGTGCTCTGGTTCATGGGGTCACAAAGAGTCGGACACGACTGAACGACTGAACAACAACAACAACAACAATGTTCAGCAATGGTGCTTGCTCAGTCACCTTTGGTGGATGAGATATGTGGTTTTTCCCCTGATGGTAAATCACTTTAATTGACTTTAATATTCATATTATTGTAACCCAGCCTTGGACCTTATGGTGAGGGGAGGCTAAGTAATCCAATAAACAGTGGCAGCAAAAACCACACAAGGTTGTTGTCAGGTTAAAATTAAGGATGTTTCCCCCTCAGACAGTGCTTTTTAGAACAGGAAAAAGGCAATAAATATATCAGCTATTTGAATGCGTAGATTATATACAGTTATTTGAAATTTGTAAAATGCTATTTCCAGTGGTTCATGATTTCTGTTTTTTGGTTGGTAGTAAATGTCCTTCATTCATTGCACCTCCTTTACGGCCTTGCCATGTCAGAGGCAGAAGACTAGATTGCAGAAGTCTGGTGAATGTGCAGGGATTCAGCATTCTTATTTTATACCAAAGAAAAAAGTTGATGGGTTTTTTGTGATGCCTTCTTCAACAAATTAGAACATAGCTCCCTCTCAGTATTTTCCTTGTATTTTTTTCTTCTAAATGGCTGTGGCCAGCAAACACATTTAATCAAATAATAAAGGTAATAAAATCGAACCAGACAAGACTAATAGAATCTTAAGTGCTCACTGATCCAGTAGCAGCTTCTGGTCACTGCACAATTACAAAGTGTTTACAGGGCACATAGAACAAGCAGGCTAAGCAGCTACCATTGCCCATCATATGCTATCTTAGCTTCATGAAAACGGTGACATTATTTTTTTTCTGAAACTTGCTTGTCTCATGTCATTTCTTTCTCAGTAACACAGCAGTGTAATGGCAGTACCAGTAAAGGAAGGGTTAAAAGAAGAAACAAAACTGCATATACACAAGGAGCTCATTTTAAGAAAAACATGTATTTGGAACTGTATTTTCCTTTTCAAAAAATAAATGCTGCATTCATCACTCCTTCAGACTGTGAGAATACCTTTGGTGAGTGTGAATAAAGCATCTGAAGGTATCTGATGCCAAGTAGGTGTGCCTTATGCTTAGTGCCTGGATGGGAGACCTTTTGGAACTACACATGCAATATCTTGGGTTCCAGGATGGCAGAAAGGGAGCATCATGTTAGACAAGAAATAACCAATACCACTTAATAATGTTGTACCTTATTTGTTAGCTGTCTTTAGCCCTGGTTTGGTTATTCATCTGAGTACAATTAACGTCATGAAATAGGGGTCACATCCAATGACCCTGCAATCATTCAAAGTTCCTATTACAAAGGTTCTACAGTATGTGTGTACATCCAATCAGATTTGTGTGATTCTCCATTTTCCTATATCAGATTACATGTACAGTGGCACCTCGGATTACAGACTCCACTAACCCAGAAATAGTACCTCAGGTTAAGAACTTTGCTTCAGGATGAGAACAGAAATTGTGCCGCGGCGGCAGCGGGAGGCCCCATTAGCTAAAGTGGTAACTCAGGTTAAGAACAGTTTCAGGTTGAGAACGGACCTCCAGAATGAATTAAATTCTTAACCCGAATAGGAACCCACACATGTAGGCTGCATTCAAAAAGGTTGAGGGTGGGCCAAAAAGCATGGCATTGTTTTCATTCAGCAAGCAGTGGGGCCCTCCCTGGACTCCAACGCCCATCAGCCTCAGCCAGAATGGCCAATGGTCAGAGAAAATGGGGGTTGTAGCAGTGCTGTCAAGTATCCCGTTTTCCCCGGGATTCTCCCTTATTTTAAGCAGTTTCCCGCTGCTCTCCCTTATTTTTTATTTCCCTTAAATTTCCCGTTTTTAATGGAAGCAGCTCCTCCCCTGCTGGCCAGGGACTGGGTGGGAAGACCTCGCCTACTTGGAGAGAAAAGCCTCAGCCCTCAAAGCAAGTGGGAGCCATTTCCCATGCTTAAAGGGGGTGTGTGTATTTCTCCCCCTGCATCAGCCCCTATCCGTTGCTGCCGAGCCCCTCAGCTGGCCAATAGGGTTAGCTGGTGGGCGGAGCCTGGCTGCCTTTGAGCAGCTGCTGCTTCCTGTCCTGTTTTGATGGGATCAGACAAGAAGACGATGGGGCTCCATTGCGCGGAGCACATGGCTGCCCCCCTCTTTGCTGGCTGCCATCCTCTTTGCTCCGCTCTGAGCCCGAGCCCACTTGGAGTTGACATTGCTGCTCCACCCACTTTTGCTTCTGGCTCCGCCCACCACTGACATGTGACTGTCCCCGGGATAGGTGAGACTGCTGATCCCTTATTTTCAAATCCGAAACTTGACAGCTATGGGTTGTAGTCCACCTGGATGGCCGCAGGTTCCCCATTACTCAAATGCAATCCTTGGGGCATTATTTTATTGTATACTATGTGGTAACTTCAAACAGCCCTGCAGAAATTCCTCCCCCTCAAAATGTAGATCACACTGTCCTTGGATTTCCGGCAGACCATAAGGACAGAAATAATAATAAAGAACTTAAGAGATGTTAGCATGAGAAACTGTAAGAATTCAATTAGATTGAACCAGGCAAGTGGAAGGTAATGCACTTGAATAAAGTGAACAGTAAAAACTACAAGAGTGGTAAAATTATTCACTGTGAACATGCTTTTTCCTGTTCACATCATTCATGATTTTTTGTCCTTCAATAAGTGTTCATCACATTATTTGGATGTATAAATAAATGGATTAAGAACAGATGGCAGAAAGTTGTTTGATTATCAGCATTATATTTTGTGAGTTTCTTCTATTTAAAATCTGGTTTAGATTAAAAAAAAGCAACTCTTTTTTATTATAGTTTATCGCTCATTTATTTGGTTGTTAAAATATTGCGACTGAAACATTGCTGAGAATGTTTACAGATGCTAAATTGTAACAAGGGTTGATACCACAAGATTCTAGTCTATCCAGATTAGGGATGCCTGAAATGTCTCACAGTAAGCAATGCTCATCTGCTGCATAAATACTCCAGAACAACTTCAAGTATTCATATGGGCAGTTAAACCGAATATTGCTTTCACTCTTGTTTCTCAAGGGTGTAAAGTAAAATTATTTCTCCATTTTTATATCAAGGTTAGCGTAACAGCTTGGAGCCAGATTTTGCAAGGTCATTTGAAAGGGGTCAGAACAAAGTTTTTTTTCCAGATGCAAACCTCAAACAATTAAACACAAGAATGCTAGTAAGAATGCACTAGCATTAATGCATATTGATATTAAATATTAAAAACCAGCCCCTATTTATAACAAATCTGTTATTGATTAGACACAAGATGATAAAATGAGGTGAGAAAGTAAAAAGCAGATAAAATAAGGAATTAGCTCATGACAGCCCATGGAAAGGCTGGGTGACTTCTGGCCCTCCTGATGTTGCTGGACCCAGACAGCATGGCCAATTCAACTGCTCAGCTTTTCAAGTTAAACTATGGAAAATCCAGTCAAGTTTTTTTCCTCTTGATTGAATAGTCAAGCATTCCAATGCACTTTATAGGCTGAGCAAGTGGGCACTCCATTAAAAAAAAAAAAAACAGTTACAGAAGTGAATTGTGTAAAATATTACTGTCAGAAATATAGACTTCTCTGCCCAGAGCATTTTCAAATACCATAGCAGCAATCAAAGAAGATAGTTCCACAATGTGGAATAGTGGAGTGGTGATGAACCGGGAGTCTTTGATGTGAAAATATGGCTGTTAAAATTTGTGAGTTTCATTACTTTCACCTATTAATAATTGGAGGATCCAGACCACTTGATTTTTCTTGACAATTAACACTAAATTGGAAGTCATCATATGGACTTTGCCAGAAACATTCATTAACTATACAGCTACTTCTTAGTCATGACTAATGTAAGTTCCATTGACTTCAATGGGTCCACTTTAAGCATGACTAAATATGGAACCAACCCATAGTTTGCTAGTATATTTGTTTTACACCATGGTGACATCAATTTCCAGGTGCTAAAGTGACTTGAAAGAGAGTTTCCTGGTCTTAAAAGCTGTTGTGAGATATGGTCAAACAACCCTTAGCTAGATCCAATGACATGTAAACTCAAGTCTACCATTAGGCCCTTGCTTGCTGCCATGGATCTAAGGTGATTATTTTGTTGGGATTACACTCCTCCCAAAATGCAGATGTGTGGGATTATTGCCTGTCATATGTCTGTTTACATTCCAGCACAGATTGCTGGAGTCCGTGAGCGGAACTTCTGCTCTGTACTGCTTTTGTTTTTCAGTCTCTCCCCGAGAAGACGGCAAGGAGAAAACCCCTTAATTTCAGATATATTTACTATATTAACATATTTTTGAACTGCTGAACATTTTTTCCTGTCAGACTCAGCCAAGCTTGGAAATTATGAAGACAGGTGGATTAGGGAGATATGGGAAATGTTAATCCTTTTCTGATTAGATCAAACCTGAAATAAGACTGCAAGAACCTGAATAATTCATTTGGTGATACAATCTAAATAGTTAAGGTAACATAACATAATAGTTGGGAACATAATGAAAATATCTTGACTATTTCTCCCCACCCAAACATTCTAGAGTATATTTAATTCCCATCTGGAAGAAGAAGAAGAAGAAGAAGAAGAAGAAGAAGAAGAAGAAGAAGAAGAAGAAGAAGAAGAAGAAGAAGAAGAAGAAGAATCTCTTCCTTGGCCATGGCCCTTCTCCACAGGCCACACCACTCATTGGACCTGTTTCAAACCCTGAGAGTTTTGGACCAGCTGAAATGTGTCCTTGAATTCTGATAATGCTTTTTGCTTGCCAGGATAGAAAACAGGGAGGAGGGTGCATAGAAACTGGTCTACTGTAAAAAGTAAAAATCAAAATTTTTTGTTCTGCTCACTTCTGTCTCTGGCTCTTGGAAGAGGAGTGTGGCCCTCAGGCTAAAGAGGTTCCAGATGCCTGGTGATCTAAACATTTCCTCAGGTGTCCAGATCTCAAACCATATAGGGATTTAAACATAAGCACCAACATTTTGAATTATGGTTGGAAATTGACCTGGGGTGAATTAGGCCCTTTAAACTCTGGTTATACCTATTCCCAATGGTCTGTCCCTATTTGTAGCCAAGCATCTGTATTCTGTGCTAAGTGCAGTTGTGAAAGGCAGCCCCATACACTATGCCAACTTTGAAGATAGGGTCCAAGCCTTCACAGAGCTACAATATTCAGAGTTGTTTACCAACCAATCCCTCTTCCCAGAAAACTCTGGGAGTTGTAGCTCTATGAAGGGAATGAGCTCCCTTTCAGCTCCCTTAATGAATGATAGTTACCAGAATTCTTTGGGAGAAGCCATGACTGTTAAAGTTGTATGATAATCTCCTAAGAATTCTCAGCACCCTTAACAAGCAATGGTTCCCAGGATTCTTTGGGGACAGCCATGACAGTTGAAATGGTATAATAGTTCTTTAAATGTATGTTGTGAATGGGGTCTTAGAGACTGCAGGACAGGCCAAGTGTTAGCATTTCACTCCTCCACTGCTAGATGTGTGATTGTTACATCACATGTCTGTGTTTACTTTCTAGGCTTGGAAAGTGTGAGAACGGAAGCCAGTCTTATCTCTTCTGCTCTATTGTACTGTTGTACTTACTTACTTTCTCTCTCACACACTTGGAGAAGAAGGAGGGAAATTGCCATAATTGCTTTGTGCTGTATATATTGCTAAATAAATACTTAGAATGCACACACCAATGCTCCACTTTGTTTCTGCTAAACTCTGCTGAGTGAGCGTGCACATAGTCTTCTGATATGTGTCACTGGAAGCGTACCGGGACTAAAGATTTATGGACGTCCCAAGCTGCGCTTCATAAGGAAGAAGCCTGGAGAGGTTTGTCTCATTCCGGGGGCTACGTGTGTCTCCCAGGCATGTTCTGACATGAAGTAGCTCACACAATCTATCACCTGAGGTTGCAATCTCACTCTCCCTAATGGTTTAACCAGCCCTGCTGGCTCCTTTGCTTCCTAGTTACAAACAACTTTGGTATAGTTTAAAAAGCAGAGCTCACTTCATAAAGCACAATAACTTGAGCCCAACAATGAGTGCATGCACTATGCAATTCTTAAAATCAACAGATGGTTGGATGAAGTGGCAGCAGAGCACAGAAAACATAGAAAAGAAATCAGTGCAATCTGACTTGGGAATATGAGATCATCAACCAAATCACCCCATTTTGCCTCATTATTTAGGGTACAAAGAGCTGATGCATGCCTCTAGTAATTAAGACCTTTATAGATGTTGGGAAAGATTGAGGGCATAAGGAGAAGGGGATGACAGAGGATGAGATGGTTGGACCGTGTTCTCAAAGCTACCAACATGAGTCTGACCAAACTGCGGGAGACAGTGGAAGACAGGAGAGCCAGGCGTGCTCTGGTCCATGGGGTCACAAAGAATCGGACACAACTAAATGACTAAACAACAACAACAAAATAGCCTGGAGTTATCTGCAAAATAATGAGACTGGCAAGGGAAGTGCAGTTGTAAGATATTTCTAATAGAGGTTCCATACATCAAGACTTACGTTTGTTAGGCAATAGAGCAAAACAGGTTGGTGGAAAAATCCTGGATTTTCCTCAACTAATTATATAGAATTACTATGTTGTTTACCAATTGATGCTACCCAAATCTACATGTCTTTAAATCTCATTCATATATCTACATCAGTCAATCTTTACTGTGCATAGCCAAGAGCCCTTACAATAATATATCTACATCAGGAATCACAGTTTGTCTCAAAAAGTGCTAAGGAAAAATAAGACAAGAGCAAAGTGACTAGGAAATGAAATCCCTCCTCTCCAAGGTGTGTATCTTTGCATCCCATCTCAAAATAACCAAGCAATATTGTCTACTGGCAATACACCTGCTGGAACACAGTCAACTTGTAGTTTCCTGAGTAATTATCCCCTGAGGCATCGGCATAGAGGTAATACTTTCTCTACACACAGTGTTGAGCTTGAAAAATAATGAAGGGGTTATTTTAAAAAAGGGGGAGTGGTTTCCTGATGAGGATTGCTGCTTCATAAAGAGACTGCAATTGTGAGAACACGCAGACAGCATCTTTGTGAATTATTATTAGTGGAAGAAATATAGTGGGAAAGGGCATGATCAGGTAACTCTGTCCCTAACATAGACTTTGCCTTAGGCCTCGATACACTGAGAGTTTACAACAAACCGTGTAATCAGAACTGTGTGAAAAGGGTCACTCATAATTTTCAACCCAGTTGCAGAGAAAAAATACTGGGATCATTTAACAAAAGGGGAAGAAAAATTCTACATCAGTTTATCAGAGTGGGCCCACCATTAGCAATGGCAGTTGTCTGGCTTCTTTCTGTTTTCCTAAGTTTTGCTTGTCTATTTTGGGCTGTTGTTGTTGTTGTTTTTTTTAAAAAAAACAAATACAACAACAACAACAACCCTAGCCAGTATTTTTGCACCCCCCACAATGCCACAGACAGCATCATCATCATTGGGCAAGGGGAGGCAGCCACCACAGGAAATGCTGGCGTATATTTGGATAAAGTGATGCAAATTGGCATTTTCTGTGTATGAGAAAATGACAATTCTAAGAAATTTTCTCTGAAAAACGGCTTCTGGGAAATTTCAGCTCAGTGGTATCTGTGGCTCTGATTTATTGTTTTATAAAACTGTTTCTGTGCCACCTTATCATAAGATATCAGACTAGAGTGCACCAGCAAAACATAAATCACTATTTAAAAATACAGATAATAATTAAGGTGACTGACTAATCAAAAATAAAGATTAAACAGCTGTAGAGGAAGTCAAAAGCAATGGGGCCCATACCCTGCAACATTTCTCCAATGAAAATAGGGATGTCCCATTCCATAATTATAATTTTACTATTTATACCCCACACACATTAAAAATAAATTTCCCTATACAGGATTACCTTCAGACACCTCAGTGATCAGATAATTTCATACCCTCCAACACTTCTCCAATGAAAAAAGGGACATCCTAAGGAAAATTAGGACATTCAGGGATCTAAATCAGGGATGTCCCTGGAAAATAGGGACACATGGAGGGTCTGTGGGGCCTGCCAAGTCTCTGATGGTGGAAGAATGTTCCACAGCATGGGACTGGCAGCGCTAAATGCCCAACTTCTAACTGAGGCCAGATGAGTCTCTGTAACTTAAGAATAGCATAGTTGCTCTGTGCATGTTTTCTCAGATTAGTGGGATTTACTCCCATGTATGGGAGTAATCCTAACTATGGGAAGCCAGCATGATTTATGCCAGTTTAAATTAAACTGGTGTAAAGTATACCAGACCCAAACCCTACTCAGGGGCAACCCTATTGCTGACTGAGCCAGCCCAAACCTCACAGAGGGAAAGCAAAATTTTAAAATAGAGCTTGCCTGACACCACCCTTTTGCCTGTTTAAGTTTCCCCAAGTTCCCAGGTCATGTGACAGAGATGAAAAGAGTTAGGATACAGCATATGTCCTGCACAGTCTGGCTTCCCCTCCACCACTTACCCCCCCACACCCTTTTTGGGCGTCCAAACCTGGACTAATTTGGTGTATCTCTGCCGGAACTGGGGTTGGAGATTTATGCCAATTAGCCCCAGCTAAGCCAGGGTTCAGCAAGCGGAGCCAAAGATCCACCAGATCTTAACCCACTCATCCTAGTGGATCTTGGGTTTGTATTACCTCCCCTTCTCAAGCGTATGTAAAAGATTCCAGCCCTAGAGCATCTTTTGAGTCAAAATCTGTTTCATTTAGAATGAGGTAGTGAAAAGGTTTGGAAACAAAAAGAAACTTTGAATGCACATGATGCTGAAAATAGTTCCACACCAAGCAGATTATTTGATGTCACTTTAAATCACAGCACGCTGAAGTTGGAATACATTATACTTTTAATGAAATTTCAGAGGCAGCCAATGATGGGTGTGCCAAAGTCATGACCACTGCCATATATGTCATATTGTATAAAAGCCTACTTGGGGGGGGGGACCAATATTAATAGCTACAAGTCTTCCACCCTAGGGCTGCATTCAGTTGTTAAGACATGTGCAGCATCCATGCCAGGCCCAATGCTTTGTATTCCTGCCAGCTTCAGAAGAACAGCATAAAGAGACAGGAGGGGTATGCCTGCTTCTGTTATTGCCTTCTGCCAAGCTTTTAGAAGCAAACTTGTTGACTGTGAAAGTGAAAATTGAGATAGCTGCTGTGGTGGAAGAGCACAGCACTGATTCCTACTAGGAACTGGAGCTGCTGAGAACTTTATTTATATGCATGTAATGAGTCTGCTATATTGAGGTCATAATCCTAAAGCATTGGATGAAATAAGCATTACTTCTGAGTTAAAACATTTAGGGTTCTGCTGCCAATGCACTTACATCGGGGAGGAGTGCCTGGGATCTTCAGGTGTTGCTTTACTATCTAAAGACATAAGAAGAGCCCTGCTGGATTGGACTAAAAACCCACCTAATTAAGGGCCTGTGAGAACCCCCAAAGAGGACATGAGCACAAAACCCCGCTCCCCACCCCTTGTGATCCCCAGCAACTGGAATCCCTAGGTATGTTGCCTCCAACATTGATGGTTCTCTTCCCATTAGGTACCTAATGGGCAGGAAAGCTCTGTTAATGCTGTGAGCCCTTCCATCTTATGCTCAGGTTGTATATACCTGTGATAAACCCATATATCCTAAAGACACTACTGTCTGTACTGGCCTGCATTCCAAGGAAACCAAGTCCTGGGTAAAGGGGGTGCACAGAGACCCCTAAAGCCTCCCACCACTCAGAGACTAGGTTGTGTACAATAGCAGTCACTCTGTCAGCAAACACATTTTGGTTTGCCAGATGGAATGATCCCCCCCTCTCCTCCTCCCATGTACTTTTCTGGGGTTCTCCCAATCCCCCCCAAGCCAGTTTGGCGGGAAGTCTAAGAAGCTTTTGCCAAATTCTCTGTAAGAAATGCTTGCATTAGGAAAAAGATTTATTTGGGAGATAACGATAGCAGGGGAGCACCTACTTGAAGCATGTGGCACAGCGCTAGGTAGTCTGCCAGATGTTAAACACATGCTTCTGAGCTCCAGCTCCCTCTGGAGACTCTGGCTTTCTGGAAAACAACATTTGAAACAAAACAGCATCAACGGGAAATTTACATACCAAATGCATGACCTGAACGTACGGGGCAATTGCAATAGCAAGAAACTATTTTTTGAAAGAGCATTCAATCGAGGCTCTTGAGGAAGCACACAGTTCTTGCCGCTGCTTATTTTGATACAAGCTGGGCTGCTAAAATCCATTTATTTGCGGACAATGATAGCTCGTTATGAAATAACCAGTGAACGGCTACGGCAGATGTGTCGCATTGGGAAAGAGGCTGTCAGTTATGGGTGTTTAGTGAGAACAATGAAATAAAATAATAATAAATCTCCAGAATGAGATAGTGATGGATGGGGGCAAAAAGTCTGTTGTTTTTCTCTGGGGGAAATGTAGAGCTGGGCATTAAAACCAGGGTGTTGTTTACTTGCGGGTCAGAAGGCACCTTCCATTCAGAAAGGTCAGAAAGGTTGGTTGCTCATTAGTTTCCAGTAGGCTTTCAAAATACATAACAGTCAAATCCTGGGCACGGCAAATTGGTACTGGGTGCCATCAGCATATAAAGATGAAAGCATACTCTTTGACACTGATAAGCCAGCTTCCTGCCATTCCCTACGTTGTGCTGGTACAGGAAACAAGCTTTCATTCATCCACACCAAGTGCTATGCCTTTCTTTTCTCCCCTCTCCAAAAAAAGCCCCTCACTTTAATTCACAATAAGCAGCTCCTAGCCTACGCTCCAGCATTAATGGCAACATTTAAGGGAAGAAGGGAAGGTTATAAAAGTCACTAATTTCTTTTGGGAACACTGAATAGTATAATTAATTCCTTTTCTAAGATGTGAACAGAGCAAGGAGCTCACATTCAAGCTCCCTTCGGCTTCTATTATTTCCCCTTAAACATATAGTTTTCATTAGTTGCCATAATATTTCCATCAAGCTAGGATGGCAGTAGGAAATGTTGCAGCAGGAAACAAGGAAATAACAAGCAGCACTCAAGTGCCGAGAGACAGAGAGCAAATAAATATGTAGACGTGTTAGATGCTCAGCCTTATGTCTTGCCTATGCAATTGGCTTCAGAAGTGTTCGGGCAGGAGGTGAAAGAATTTGAGCAATTGACAATAAGTACGAATGCATTAAGCTTTTCTTAAGCAGCCAGATAAAGCAGATGAATGGCCTGAACCAGAACTAATTGGGTAGGTAGCTACAGTTTAATTTGAACCATGCCACTGTTAAGATTACTGCTGACCCTGCTGCAGAATGTGTAAGATCTTTTAATTCTTGGGTGAATCATTAATGTAAGTAAAGTAAATGTAACTGGAGGGAACTATTCCTTCATTGGTGCAGGCTGTGGATGCATCAGAAGCCGTGTTAGACCAGCAAAAGTAACTTGAGGAAATCTATCAAACAAATAATCTGTTCTGAAGGTTGTCCCACCTGACTGTTTTGGGCAGAAAACACATCCAGTTTTCCAGTGCCTGACTTAAAATGACATGAGATGCGGGCAAATTCAAGCTGTGGCTGCAAAGGACAAATTGGGAGTGCACTTCCAAGTGTGTTCCTAACTGTTAATTTGTAGCCAAAATGCAAAGTTTTTGAATTTGGTACATTTTTCTGGAGTCCTGCTTTGCAACAGAAAAAGGTACCAAAGAAAGAATTGGAAGAGTACTGAGCAGGACTGTGCATACACCACAGTCTCTTGTGGAGCCTGATTAGGAGCACTTTGGAACACCTGGAATCCAACCAGAGATGATCTGAGGCTGACCCAGATCTGGGCCGTGAATAAATTTGGGAACCCTTCACAGTGTTTAATCAGACCTAATCAAACACGTAGTCAGGAGACCCAAGCAGGTGGCCAGTGTGTGTCTTCTCCCCCACTCCTTTCCTTGCAACCAGACCACTTCCTTTTTTGAAAGTCTGGATGGACCTGATCCATCCTGGGGCTGCCTCAGCCCACTCCAGCCATATTCTAAATCAAGGGTCGAATTAGTTCAGAATGCTGGATTTTGCCAGAGCCAGTGCACTTAGAGTCTTTCTGGACAGCTGCAGCTTGAATGAAAACTGCTCAAAATGGAGGTGCCATGACTTGAATTCAAGTTATGGATGTTCCCAGCTTATGTGGACTGAGTTAATTCATATTCCGGCTGATATCAAAATGGCTGTATCAACCAGAAGACAAAATGTAAGCACTGTCCCATGTAAAATGAAACCAAAAATTGATGCACCAGTGAATATGCTTTCTAGCCTAAAAACAAAGCCCTGCATGAGCAGAGGCTCCCTATCCCTATCTGTTTCTGAAAATCCTGCAGACATTCTGTGAATGCAGACTATTCCTTGCTTTGGAAATGAATGGGGACAACTTGTTCTCCAGGAGAGCTCTGTGTTTACTGGAGGACTTGATCATGACCAATAATTAATTGGGAAAATATTTTTTCTCCTCCCAGATATGTTTTGCCTTCAGTTAATCAATATTTGTATGGTGTTTTCCCCTCCCAATTCTCAGAGCTAAAGAAATGGGAGAAAGAGAGAGAGAATTGGGTGGGTGGGGGAGTTAGTTCATCGACTGGGTCAGAAAGATAAGTATGAGCAGAGAAGTAGAGTTCTCTTGCGTATAGAAATGATTGTGTTTGTAACTCTTATTATGTTACGTATTAACTTTTTCCATGTTCTTTTTAAACCCTTTGCTTTATGCTTGGGATTTATATCTTAGCTCCACGTCAGAAATGTTTTATGAGGAATGTTGCCCTGACCCAGAAGCAGGTGTGTATGAAAGGATGCCTGATACAAGCAGCATAAATCAGAATGTATTAATCCTGCCTTAGGAACCTTTCCTGCCTTCTATGCTAGGTGTGCAGCAGCAAATAAGAAAGACTGCTTGATATCAAAGCATTGTAAAGCATGTTGCCAAATCTTATTCCAGTCAGAAATGCATTAGCCCTTCTATTAGTTTTTGATGTTGCTCTGGGTGAGATGATATTCTGTAACAAATTACACATGCTCCTTTTTTATATCTCTTTGGGCAAAATGTCGCATCCATTGTTTTTCTGAATGTATTTGTCTTTTGTCTTTTGTTGTTTAAAGAAGAAGGAACATCTCTCCTATTCCCTAAAAGATGAAGTGTATAGGAAATACATATTTCAGGGAGGAAGTAGAAAGAAGGCCAGGACAGCTGAGTAGTATATTAAATAGGCTCCAACTTTATTGAAAAGGCATAATGCAAAGCTGAATCATTGGGGGTCAAATAATATCACCATCAAAGCTTGTCCCGTCTTAAATGGAGGGTGTTGCAAGCATCATGGCATGATAGCAAGAGGCCCAATCTATCCTTTAATCCACGACTCCTTTCCAGACTGGGTGAGAACATACGGAATCTCAATAGTCATTAAAAATGGCACATGTCTTTAAGGTCAGGTGTAGAGTTGCCACCAATTTGCCCCCAAAATAAAATCCAAAGTAACTTTGGGACTTCCTCTTGATGCAAAACAACTGACGAATTTTAAGGGAGACCAACTATAAGGTGAGTTAAACATTCGTAGCTTGTCACCTGGATTTTCAAAAGACAAATTTGTATATTTCTGATTGTGTAAATACTATTCAAGATATATAAGGAAAACCAAAAGAGTTTATAAGACTGCCCAGATACCAGCAGACTGCAAAGTGCCCTGGGGAAAAAAGTCCCACATGCTAATATGGGTTTGGGCAAAATGTGCTGCTTCTGCAGGGATGAGTGACCCTCCCTGAGACCTGTGGATATAGGCAATATACAGATTGAATAAATAATAGTATTAATAATAATAATGAGTAAAACCCAGGCCCGGCCCAAAACATTTTGGCACCTGAGGTGGACCCCAAAATGGTGTCCCCCTCCCCACCAGGGAAGAAGGGGTGAGGGAAGATCTATATCAGGAACAACGGAGGGAAAGCATTGACATCAAGATCTGCTGCCCCAGTGGATTCTGCTGCCTGTGGTGTTTGCCTCACTTTGTCTCATGGGTAGGCCATCCCTGGTGAAACAGACAGTCACATTCTTTGCCGAGAGCTCACACATTCACATTTTAAAAATAAATTCCAGTTTAAAAGGATAACCTAATTATTCAGTAACTGTCACCATACAAAAAACAACAACCCAAAACTTGGAACATTCAGAACATGCAGTTCCAAGAAATGCTTCTTGCTATGATGGCTCTTGAAGCCCCAGTTGTGATTTGGGGGAGGGGGAGAGGCACCCTGTATTTGTTAAGTATCAGTGTCAACAATTACTTCTGCTTCACTCCTTGTTTTTTGTTTTTTTATAGTTCTAATTAATTATTTAGGCACCAGTCTGTTCAAAGTTTTTTTAAATCTTTGATTTCTACTCCTTTACTCTTCAACTGTCACACCTCCTTTGTCACAGCATCAAAGATGCTACAACACATAATTTACAATCAACCTAACTAGGGATTTGGTGCTGGCAGTCGCATAACAATTTCCTTCGCCCAGTGCTTAGTTACCTTCAAATGCCATTCAGATGTTCTGAAATTGATCCAACAGTCCTCATTCAGACAAAAATGATGCTGGACCCACTTGGCCTCCCATAGGTACCTTGAGCTGATAGACACTGTGATTCTGATTCTACAGGTGGTCCTAGGATGGTTAAATCATCCAGGGATTTACTCCAATATTAGCTGTTGGAGTTTTTTATTCCTCTACTTTGTATTCCTGCCCTTTTGCTCTATTTACCTTCATTTCTACAATTACCTAATAAAACCACTTCTTCTTTCCATTTGACAGCAAAATAAGGATGAAAGTCATATGCATATTGTGATTTTTTTTTTTTAAAAAGCAAACAAACATAAAAGAGTAATAAATTATATGGAAACACAATCTGCTATTAACATTCTTTTCTTGCTATCCTTGTTTTATTGTTCTAACGCTGCCACCTCCAGTATTGGCTAGCTACATACTAAAACACTGGACTACATAACTCCTACTTAATATTGTCACTCCTTTTGTGGATGATTGAACTAGAAGATTCATATCTCCATTAATAAGGAAGGAATATGCTTCTTTAAGAAATCGTCTCTTTTCTTTAACCACTGATGCATGCAAGAATGTAATTAAGTCCCTAAATTGTTCTGTTGGTTTGTGGATTCATTAAATCACATGGAATACAAAATGGACTTTGATACCCCTCCTCTTCTGATCCTGAAAGAGAAGGTCAAGTACACAGACAATGGAGACCTGCATTTCTTCTTCTTTTCCTTCAGTGTTAGGGAAGAATCTGTATTTGTGATGGTACATGTGTATTTTTAGACTGTGACTTCCCAGGTGGATAATTGTCTTTTTAACATTAATTGTACAGTGCTTAGTAACTTGAGGTTACTAAATAAAAGATGAGGGTGGTGACAGTGATGATTTTATTTAGACTTTTGCAAGCACACCTGTTTTACAGAGGTTTTTTAAGCCCCATTTAAAGTATAGACCAATATACATGTGCTAATCATTTTCCCTTTTACCGGGAAAAATTACATGAGTATGTGGAGTAGAGATGTCTGGGCATCCCATGGTAACAGTGAGAGTGGCTATAGGAAAAGGGTGGCCTCTTGTGCACTGAGTTCTCTCCTAAAGGACAGCAGCCAGATCTGGTCCTTTTGTATTTTAAGAGAGTGGTAACATTTTGTTAGGTTTCTGGGCTGGGTAGAGCATCTGCTTTGGATGCAGAATGTCCCAGGTATCTCCAGGTAAGGGTGGGAATGTCTTCTGTCTGAAAAGTTGGACTGCTTCCAGTCAGTGTGGAGAATACTGAACTAGATGGACCAATGTTCTGACTCTGTATAAAACAGCACCCTATGTCCCTAAACTGTTGGAACTTCTGGTTTGATCATTGTACTGCTATTGAAAGTTATGAATGGATGGATGTTTGTGATTAATACAGGTAATGCCAAATTAGTAGCTCAAAAATGGATTGAGTCCTTTCTCACTTTAGGATAAGTACAGTGAGCATCAATATTGTATTGTGGGAATGGCAGCACATCCTGAGAAATTCATCAGTATACAAGTAAAAATTTGTTAATTAAACTGTGCAGAAAAATCTACAGTATGAGATAATATTAGGA
The DNA here is from genome assembly GCF_009819535.1 of Lacerta agilis. Taxonomy (NCBI): domain Eukaryota; kingdom Metazoa; phylum Chordata; class Lepidosauria; order Squamata; family Lacertidae; genus Lacerta; species Lacerta agilis. The sequence goes on from NC_046320.1 coordinate 48,381,092, forward strand.
CAATGTGAATAGGAAATGTTTTTGCGTGGACAGGAGGAGTCCCCCAAACCCCAGACAACCCCTGAGCGGAATAATGACACAAGACAACGTGCTATGGGATTAAAACTGGCCATAACTTTATTAAGATTAAGATGTAGGGAGACCTTGGCTCAGGCATTGGGCGTTTATCCTTCCCAGCTCCACAGCCAGGGATCTGAGAAATGTCAGGGTTATCCAGAATGTGTGGGGATTGGGCTGGCTCTGGAGAACATATGTTCAAGCAGAGAACCTGCCCCCCATTTAGCTGCCACTGGTGGGGGAGAGCAATGACAACCTCTCTGCGTATGGCCAATGCCTCCCCCCAATATCCCTTTAACGGGGAACCCTGTTATCACCGCCACACTGGGGGCGTGGAGTCACCGCCCCATGCCACCCCATTTAGGAAGATTGACTAAAGGATTCCACCCAAGGCCTGAAACCGCCAAAGTTGTGACGAATTGCTATGGGAAAGGCAAAACCTGCCAATGCAGGGAAATTCCTTTCCAGCCCTTCAACAACGGCCTTGGCATAGCAGCGCCTGCGTTCCTGTGGAAAAAAAGTTAACCTGCAACTTAAGTGTTAATTGAGGGAGTGGAGGGTGGGAGAAGCTCTGGAGCCAACAGCTGCTTCCCAGGTAAGCTACATCCTCTATTGTGTGGGCTGGGTAGTCCCTCCCCTTACCTGGCCAATCCCTTGGCAACGCCTGCCCCAGGCGGGATTGGACGGTTAATTGGGGTAGGCGGAGACCCCAGGTATCCCTTCTGGGGGAGGGCGCAGCCAGCCGAACTACCAGGTGTCACCCAGGAATTCGGGGGGGGGGGTGCGCACGACCATGCAAATGTCGCCCCCCCATTTTATGTGGGGAGCAGTCAATCTTGACTCATTCTAAACTTACTCTTTGATCTTAGCTCAAACTCTTGTGTTTTTACTACTTATCAAACCTTTATTAGGCATTTACGTCTTGTGTTTTTAAGAACACCAACAACTGGGAAACACTGGCCTGTGAGCGCTCCAATTGGGGAACAGCCTTTACCAAAGGTGTCGTGGGTTTTGAAGATGCTTGAACTCGGGATGAAAGGGAGAAACGTGCTAAGAGGAAGGCATGCTTGGCAAACCCTCACCATGATCAACTCCTGCCTGGAAACCTATGTCCCCACTGTGGAAGGACGTGTGGATCCAGACTTGGCCTCCACAGTCACTTATGGACTCATTTTTCAAACCATGTTTATGGAAGACAATCTTACTTGGCTACAAGTGATCACCAAAGAAAGAAAAAAGGTCCACCTATGAGGCAAAGTGAGGTGACAGTTTAAGACAGCAGGATCCACTGGAACTGCTGCCTGATCTTTCTTCCCCTTTGTTCCCGCCTGATGTAGATCTTCCCTCACCTCTTCTTTCCTGGTGGGGAGGGACAGCACCATTTTGGGGTCCACTTCAGGTGCCAAAATATCTCAGGTTGATGCTGAGATGATTACGTCTCTGTTGTGTGAAAGTTGTATGTTTATTAGGACAATGAATCACCCATATCTGATTTGTAAACCTAATTTACTCCCAACTGATCCAGACCAAATCAGACCTGTCCCAGGTCCAGATTGTGATCCAGAAAAGACAGTTCTGCAGAAATCCCCTTGACTTGCATCATAAAACCAAAGCAACCATAACTTTCTTTTTCTCACACAGAGGCATGAAATTTGGAGACACTGTAGTCATGGGGTTTCATACTAGCCACTTTTTAAATTTTATAATGTTTTAAAATTAAAATGAACATAACCCCCTTTGTGGGGGCTACAGTGTCTGCAGGTATCCCCCCCATGTGAAAAAAACAAAAAAGTTATGTTCATTTTAATTTTAAAACATTATAAAACTCTGCCAGCTTTCAGATAGGTGGTTCCAAGGATTTTCATGCTAGCCACTTTTCAAATTTATCCCCCCCCCCCAAAAAAAAGATTTTAAAAAAAGATTGAGGGCTCGGTCATGCTAATTCTCACATTTGCTTCTGAGTAACTGAAGCTGCAATCTTATGCACACATTCCTAGGTGTAAGTCCTAATAATGAACACAGTGGGACTTACTTTTGAGTAAACATGAACTGTGAAATAAGTAATTTTGAGCAGAAACAATCAGCGGTCTTAGGGGGAAAAATACTGTGGATCACAGCAGCAAGAACAGCCATTATTGTACAAAATAAAGAGGCAACCTTGAGTTCATAGTGTGTGACAGAGAAGGGGAGAAGTGTTTGGTTGATTCAAAGAATGACAAATGGTTATAAAACACCCTCCACAGTATTAAATCATAATGTTTGCCATTTTTTACCATTGGTAATAAAAGAGTTCTCATTACCTCACCAGAAAAACCATGGGACTACTGGATGTTCAGTTTTTCCTAACATCTACCCTGTGTGCCTTATAAATCACTGCCTGTTCCTAATGATAATATAACACAGGAATTGATTAAACAGCAGCCTTTGGCTTAGGAACGTAAAGTCACTTTAATTATTTGGAGGGCTTTTTTCAAGCTTTGCTGTACTTTTGGAAAATGAACTTGTGTGCCTTCCCTCACTTAGTTCAAAATGCATTGTGCTGTCATTAAAGATTTGAGGATTCTTCTCTCTCTCTCTCTCTCTCTCTCTCTCACACACACACACACACACACACACACCATCCCCATTCCTATGAAAACCAGATGAATGGAAAGCCACACAATGTTTGGTTCTATTCAGATGTTTCCTGTATATGCCTTCTCAGTGCAGATCACAGCATTATCTTGTTTCGGTCCATGAAGCCTATGTGATTTGTTTTGCTTTTTGACCTTTACTTACATAGAGAAATCTCTATGCTTCTTTCTTATAATAACAAACTAGAAGATAAGGGTGCATTAAACAAAGCCAAACAGACTCAGTGAATTGATTTTTGGAATCACAGTGATAGCACAGTACAGTACCGTTACTCCCCCCAAAGCAGTATCATAAGACAACTCACAATTTCACTCTAGCTAAACAAACAGGTAATAACAAATGGTGCTGCGACAAATCATACCGGTAATTTGTAATTCTTCCATATAAAACAAGTATTATGATCCAAAAGTTTTTCTCTAGCTTGGTATGAAATCTTAATTGGAGAGAAATTAAAATGTGCTCTCGGTTTCTCTTTCACCTTTCCCTGTATCCTTAAATGGCATGTGGCGGTTGGACTGGGAGAATAAAATTTCCCAGTGTTTCTTGCATGTGGTAGGTTACAGCAGCCATCATAGGATGAGGGAAGAGGGAGACCTTCCATTCCCTTCCCCATTTTTGGAGCACAACAAACAAAGGTGAGCAGGGAGGGAGGGAGGGAGAAAAATGACTTAGAAGCAGTAATACTTTTCTAGGAAAAGAGGTGCCAGCACTCACCACAAACACTTCCCTTGTTCTCTTATAACGGCAATGGCACCCACCTGAGAGGTGCAGGAACTGAGTTCTGGTGAGTTCCAGCTGAAAAAAGACCTGCTTAGAGGTATGAAAAAGGATGCAGTTGGTTGTTGGGGTGGCTCACTAGTGGGTTTAGTCACCCCTCGGCCATCTGGAAAGTTAGATAATTGCAACAGAAACCCTGAACCCAGTCCCTGTGAATTTTACACCTGTAGCAAACTCTCTCCTTTGACGTAATTTCATTTCTCGTTAACTGGTAGAGCATGGTTGAAAAAACACAGGAGAAATTTCTGGCGCAGCACTAGTAAAAGGTAATATGTGAACAGTGCTATAAGACATGATGCTTGCCTAAATGACTTTACAGCATTAGAAATTAAGGGAGCAGAGTTGTCTAGGAGCAAGTCATCCAGTTTTATGTAGTGCCACTAAAACAAAGAATGTGGGTTATTTCCTATCTTGCAGACAGCTGTGAGCACTGGAATTTAAAAGTAGCAATTTGGCCAGAGATTTCTTCTTCTTGTATATCCCCCACCCCCCAAAATGGAAAGCCTTACTGGTTTATACAGTTAAACTGATCTAAGAGAAATCCCACGGGTCTAATGCAACGGACTTATGAAACAGAGAAACCCATATAAAAATGACCCCGATTGTCAGTGGCTTAGCTTCATCATCTAGCTCTTTAATAAAGTGGGTGATTTTATTATGTTTGATTACAATAGGTTTCCCCACCCCCACCCCAGATTCTGTTTTATAACATGGTGGTGCCCTATGACCATTATAGCATTCTGTGTAAGTTTTGTATCCATCTTTCTGGGGAAAACCCTTACTCAACTGCTAAAAACCTCAGTGGGAGGGAAAGATAATACGGTTGTCTGTGTTTGGGGAACGTGTTGATCTTTCACTGGGCAGGAACCCTCCAAATGACTTAAATGTAAGGGCAATGTACACTCAGTGCTCAGTTAAGGACTAGGGGGACAGCAGCAGCCATTGACCAATTCTCTCTTATTGCCCTCTGCCTATTTCCATGTTTGAATTTTGTTGACTATAAACAGTAATCTACCATAGCCTTTAAACCTTCCTGTGAACTGTCAGGGACTGCCCCCTGCCCCCTGCCCCCTGCCCCCTGCCCCCTGCCCCCTGCACTGATGGAAGATCAGGACCCTGGTCAGCAGGGCTTGCTGGTAGAGAATGGCTGGGAGACAAGCCTCCAGCCAGATGAGACAGGGAGAAGATGTTGGGAAGGAACCTAAGGGGCTGACAGACTGAAGTGTAAGGCCTAAGACTGTATTCAACTGATGCTACAACAAAGAACTGCTGGAGGGTATTCACCAGGGGGAAAGTGTGGGATGTACACCAACTATTGTGTAATGTAAGCAGGTGACTTTATAATGTATTGGAACAACAAATAACATATTATGCAATATGTTGCAATACTGAATTTGCAGTTTCAAGCCACTTTATTGTACTTTTTTAAGGTATGGATATTATACAAATCTTTGTTGTTAATGGATAATTCTTTTATGATTGTCCATTGTTTAAATGAATAAACATTAAGGAAGAACTTCTTACTTCTATGTGACCAGATTTTCACGGGCCCCTCTTTTTCTTCCAGTCACAAGATGGGAAGAACCAGTCCTACTTTTTGAAGACCTGCCATGATTCGGCAGAAGACTCACAACTTAACATCATCCACAGCTCTTTAGGCAGAATGGGGGGGGGGGGCTTTTCTTAGGTATCCTATAGGGTTTGCCTCACAGCACACAGGCTCATAGAAATACTTTAAAGCAAGGTTTGTTGTTGTTTTGCCTCATTAGATGGAGCATAAGGACACAGAAGCACCCTAAGTGACAACAAGGCTAACATATATTGCAGTTGTTTAAAACAGTGAGTGGCTGAAATGGTGACAATCTAGCACAAAGCAAATTCTTCTGATCATCATAATAAAAAAGGAACTTGCTAGTCATTAATTTTTTATGTGTGAAGCACTTGCTTTGCAATTTCAATGTCAATTAGCTTCAACGTACTGTAAATTTAAAGCATACTTAAAATAGCTGCTATTTGCTTGTTAGTGTGCATCCTTGCAATCTTCAGTATTTAAACAGAAAATGCTGACTTAAAAGACCATTGTTTCTTTCCTCCTTCATAATTATTAGCAGTGACTGCCTAAATTACACTTCATGTACAAATGCTCTGCTGTGAGTTAATAAATTGTGACAATTGAGACAAACACTACTTGTTTAGTGCAAATTGAGATCAATGGGAAATGTACCTGTTTGTAGACATTTCTCATCAGACACATAAACTAAGACCTAGTATATGCACAGAGACCTTCTTAGGTTCTTAGAGCCTAGATTCTTCCTCAAAGAATTCAGGAATCTCCCAAATCTGTTTTATTTGCTTTTATAAATTTTTACTGTTTTATTGGTTTTAGATTGGATTTGAGTTTTTATGAATATTGCTTTTATATTGTACATAGTATACATAGTTATCCTTCCAATAAGAACATGGTGTATGGTATGTTAGGGGAGGGGCAGTACCTCTGGTGGAGCTACATGCCATGCTTTTTCTTGGGTACTTTGTCCACCTTTAGTACCTACTCTGTGCTCTGCTCTCACCTGTGGCTCCTAGAAGCTGCCGGCATGTGACAGCAGCCACACAATGGGAAAATAGCTTCAACTGGTTGTCTAAACCAGGTGAGCGTAGCTGATGGGTCTTAAACCCTCAATGTCAGGGATTTGTTTACCCCCCTGCATGCAAAGACAGGCTCTGGCAGACTGAGCAGACAAGACCAATGGTGGGTCCAACATCAAGGAAGTGGTTACTGCACATAGAATCATAGAATCATAGAGTTGGAAGAGACCACAAGGGCCATCCAGTCCAATCCCCTGCCAAGCAGGAAACACCATCAAAGCATTCCTGACAGATGGCTGTCAAGCCTCCGCTTAAAGACCTCCAAAGAAGGAGACTCCACCACACTCCTTGGCAGCAAATTCCACTGTCGAACAGCTCTTACTGTCAGGAAGTTCCTCCTAATGTTTAGGTGGAATCCTCTTTCTTGTAGTTTGAATCCATTGCCCCGTGTCCGCTTCTCAGGAGCAGCAGAAAACAACCTTTCTCCCTCCTCCATATGACATCCTTTTATATATTTGAACATGGCTATCATATCACCCCTTAACCTTCTCTTCTCCAGGCTAAACATACCCTGCTGCCTAAGCCGTTCCTCATAAGGCATTGTTTCCAGGCCTTTGACCATTTTGGTTGCCCTCCTCTGGACCCGTTCCAGCTTGTCAGTATCCTTCTTGAACTGTGGTGCCCAGAACTGGACACAGTATTCCAGGTGAGGTCTGACCAGAGCAGAATACAGTGGTACTATTACTTCCCTTGATCTAGATGCTATACTCCTATTGATGCAGCCCAGAATTGCATTGGCTTTTTTAGCTGCTGCTTCACACTGTTGACTCGTGTCAAGTTTATGGTCTACCAAGACTCCTAGATCCTTTTCACATGTACTGCTCTCAAGCCAGGTGTCACTCATCCTGTATTTGTGCCTTTCATTTTTTTTTTGCCCAAGTGTAGTACTTTAAATTTCTCCCTGTTAAAATTCATCTTGTTTGCTTTGGCCCAGTTATCTAATCTGTTAAGGTCATTTTGAAGTGTGATCCTGTCCTCTGGGGTATTAGCCACCCCTCAATATTTGGTGTCATCTGCAAACTTGATCAGGATGCCCTCAAGCCCATCATCCAAGTTATTGATGAAGATGTTGAATAAGACTGGGCCCAAGACAGAACCCTGTGGCACCCCACTAGTCACTTCTCTCCAGGATAAAGAGGAGCCGTTAATGAGTACCCTTTGGGTTCGGCCAGTCAGCCAGTTACAAATCCACTGAATGGTAGCATTGTCTAGCCCACATTTTACCAGCATCTTTACAATAATATCATGGGGCACCTTGTCAAAGGCCTTGCTGAAATCAAGATAGGCTACATCCACAGCGTTCCCTTCATCTACCAGGCTTGTAATTCTGTCAAAAAATGAGATCAGATTGGTCTGACATGACATATTTTTCAGAAACCCATGCTGACTTTTAGTGATCACAGCATTCCTTTCTAGGTGCTCACAGACCGTTTGCTTAATGATCTGCTCTAGAATCTTTCCTGGTATTGATGTCAGGCTGACTGGGCAATAATTGTTTGGGTCTTCTCTTTCCCCCTTTTTGAAAATAGTGACAACATTTGCCCTCCTCCAGTCTGCTGGCACTTCGCCTGTTCTCCAGGAATTCTCAAAGATTGCTGCCAGTGGTTCTGAAATCACCTCTGCCAGTTCTTTTAATACTCTTGGATGTAGTTCATCTGGCCCTGGAGACTTGAATACATCTAAACTAGCCAAGCATTCCTGTACTACCTCCTTACTTATCCTGGGCTGTGTTTCCCCTGCTGAATCATCTGCTCCATATTCTTCAGGTTGGGCATTGTTTTCATTTTTGGAGAAGACTGAGGCAAAGAAGGCATTGAGGAGTTCTGCCCTTTCTCTGTCTCCTGTTCGCATTTCACCATCTTCTCCTCTAAGTGACCCCACTGTTTCCTTGTTCTTCCTGTTGCTACGGAAATACACATAAAAGCCCTTTTTATTGCTTTTAATCTCTCTAGCAAGTCTGAATTCATTCTGTGCTTTGGCTTTTCTGACTTTGTCCCTACACGTGCTAGCTATTTGTTTGAATTACTGTCTGGTGATTTCCCCCTTTTTCCATTTTTTGTACAAATCCCTTTTAAATCTTAAATCAGTTAAAAGTTCTTTAGATAGCCACCCTGGCTTCTTTAGGCACCTTCCATGTTTTCGTCTCATTGGTACTGCTTGAAGTTGTGCTTTTAATATCTCCCTTTTAACGAACTCCCATCCATCATGAACTCCCTTCCCTTTTAGTATTACTGACCATGGGATCACACCCAGCGTTTCCGTAAGTTTTCTGAAATCGGCTTTCTTAAAGTCTGGAATTTGAGTCTTAGTATGCTTGGTTGCTCCTTTCCGCTGTATAATAAACTCCAGAAGAGCATGATCACTCCCACCTAATGATCCTGCTACTTCTACCCCACTTACCAAGTCATCACTATTGGTTAAGACCAGATCTAAAATGGCTGATCCTCTTGTTGCTTCTCCCACTTTCTGGACAATGAAATTGTCTGCAAGGCCAGTGAGGAATCTGTTCGACCTTGTGCTCTTGGCTGAGTTTGAAACCCCCCATTACTACTATCTCACTTCCTTCTGAATGCTTGGTCATCTGTTCCAGGAAAGCATCATCTGTGTCCTCAGTTTGGCTTGGGGATCTGTAGTAAACTCCCACAATGAGATCACTGTTATTTTTCTCTCCCTTAATTTTGACCCAGATACTCTCAGTTTGGCTTTGAAGTTTTAAATCCTGGATCTCTTCACAGGTATACACATCCCTGACATATAACACCACTCCTCCTCCTTTCCTGTTTGGTCTATTTCTCTGAAATAGATTGTATTATTACTACATTCCAATCATGAGACTCATCCTACCAGGTTTCAGTGATGCCTATTATGTCATATTTAGTTTGCTGTACCAAGAGCTCAAGTTCATCTTGTTTATTTCCCATGCTCTGTGCATTAGTATACAGACATTGAAGACCATTGAGCATTCCCCCATGTCTCTTATTTAAGGATTTTTTCTTCCCACCACTAGGTCTGTGTGCTGTTTGCTCCATTTGGTCCTAGACATTTGGATGATCATCTTCAGCACTTGATAGACTCCTACCTTCAGCCCTCCTGATGAGGTTTTTGAGATTGTTGGCGAAAACATTCCTCCCAACCTTTGTGAGGTGCAGACCATCACTTGCCAGAAGTCCATCTTCAAGAAACTTCAGACCGTGATCTAAGAATCCAAACCGTTCCTGCTGGCACCATCTGCGAAGCTAGGTGTTGACTTCCCCTATTTTTCTCTCTCTCCCTGGGCCACGTCATTCAACTGGGAGGACAGATGAGATGACAATTTGTGCATTTCATTGCTTCAACTTCCTGCCCAGAGCCTCATAATCACTTTTGATCTTCTGGAGGCTATGGCTTGCAGTGTCATTGGTTCACACATGGACCAAAAGGAAGGGGTATTTGTCAGTGGGTTTTATAATTCCTTGCAGCCACTCTGTTACATCTTGGATCTTGGCCCCGGGGAGACAGCACACCTCTCGAGACATCTTGTCAGGCCCACAGATCACTGCTTCTGTACCCCTCAGTAGGGAATCCCCTATCACCACTACATGCCTCCTCTTAGGCTTGGTTGGGATTCTTCCATGTGCTGTCCCTTCCAAGGTCACTTGCACATTCCCGGAGGACTGACTGTGCTGCTCGTCTTCATATTCCTCATCAACATGCTGTAGAGTGAAATGAGAGGCAGAAGGGATTCGTCAACCTGGGAAGGTAGCTCATGCAGGAAAAGGAAAACTCTGATCCTGAACCTCTGCTGCCATGCAGCTGTAACACATACATAAATGGCTGTAAAGTAACATAACATTATATGTAATAAAACTTTAATTTAATCATCATATCAAAAAATTGCAAAGCACAGTTCCTGATGGCAATAACATCATATTACTATTAACCTTCTATATGTATTATTGTTGTAAAGTCCAATTAAATCAATGTTTTTCAACCTTTTTTGGGCAAAGGCACACTTGTTTCATGAAAAAAATCACGAGGCACACCACCATTAGAAAATATTTAAAAAAATAACTCTGTGCCTATATTGACTATATATAAAGTAATTCTCTTGAATAGGAATCAAATAAACACAAAGAAAGTATTTTATAATTACTTTATTATGAAATAGTAAGTAAACAGAAATATGAAAAATTATAAAATACTTTATTCAGTGCGCAACCAGGGCCTGTTTGGCTGAACACAAAGCTGATATTCTGGCTGGAATTTTTCCCACGGCACACCAGCCAACATCTCGCGGCACACTAGTGTGCCACGGAACAGTGGTTGAAAAACACTGAATTAAATTACATCAGGAACTGTGCTTTGCAATTTTTTGATATGACAAGTAAATTAATGTTTCATTACATATAATGTTATGTTACTTTACAGCCAGTTACGTGTGTGTTGTGGTGGTCTAAACATGATTCACGTAATAAGGCAATTGTGGTGTGTGTTGGCCATGCAGCTATACTCATCCATGAGAAAGGCTTCAGGAGTAGACCCTGAGGAACAATCTCTGTCCATTGCCTTGTGGGACATCTTTGGAAGAAGAAAAGGCTATGGAGTATATCCAACAAATCCAGAATGACATGCCTAAGGCATTTGGATGGTGTCATGTAGATGCCAACAATGCTTCTGTCTACTAGTTGGTGTGGAACACAAGCGGAAAAAGAGCTGCTGTGGTCAGGTCTTGATTGTGAACTTCCCAGAGGCAACTGGTTGCCTACTCTGAGAACAGGATGCAGAGTGAGATGGGCTTTTGGCCTGATCCAGCAGGGATCTTCTTATGTTCTTAACCAATTGTTTTGTTTGCTGAAACCTGACTACTGGATTCAGGAGAAACCCTGATTTTTTATATCATGATCATAGATAGTTCCCTGGCAGGGTTCCTAACCCATTACAGCAGGAACAGAGAAATGTAAAGGCTAGAAATGTTAAGTGTTAAGCATAGCAAATTCACTGCAGCTGGATATAACTCAGCAATAAGAAAACACGTTTGAATGTTACTTCTTTAAAAGGTAAAAAGGTAACGGACCCTTGACAGTTAAGTCCAGTCGCAAATGACTTTGGGGTTGTGGCACTCATCTCGCTTTACAGGCCGAGGGAGCCGGTGTTTGTCCGCAGACAGTTTTTCAGGGTCATGTGGCCAGCATGACTAAGCCGCTTCTGGTACATCAGAACACTGAAACCAGAGCAGTGCACGGAAACACTGTTTACCTTCCTGCCAGAGAGGTATCTATTTATCTACTTGCACTTTTTTGGGCGTGCTTTCAAACTGCTAGGTTGATAGGAGCTGGGACCGAGCAACGGAAGCTCACCCTGTTGTGGGGATTTGAACCGCTGACCTTCTGATCAGCAAGCTCAAGAGGCTCAGTGGTTTAGACCACAGCACCACACATGTCCTCTTACTTCTTTAAAGCCCATGTAAAATGCTTGATCGTTTTTTTTACTGAGCATTCTATAATATTATTAAATAGTAAAAGAAATGTTCAGACTGCCTAATGCCAACATTCAAGCAAGATCTAACTAAACTTCTCATCTAATTTGAAAATTTCAAATCCTGGAAAATTAGCCAAAGCAGTATTGTGCAGAGCTCGGTTTTCTACTTCTTTATGGGCTATGTGTAGGTCCATTAAAAACCCACGATGAATAGACTATCTTTTGATAAATTGTTTTCGGGTAGATTCATACTGTGCTCTGAACTAGTTAACAATGAATGTCAGCGTCATTCCTCATGCTCACTCAGTGTTGTGCTGAAGGCCAAATCCTGGCTTGAGTCAGTGCAGAATGATGCATACAAACAACCAATTCTAGAATTCAGTGCAATACAGTGTCTTCCCACAACTGCCCACATTGAAATGGTTGTGTAAATATGTCTCCAGTGTCTTTGAAACAGGAATTTACTTCCAGTTTGTTTGTTTGTTTGTTTGCATGTTTAATGGCACTATTTGTTTCACTTCCATGGTTAATTTAAATTAATAATAGGAAATTTGTTCTGACAAATAGTGTAAGACTACATTTTCTTTTAATAGAGTTGTATGCTTTGAAAAATATTCACAGCCATTCTACAGGGAGCAGTTCCTGGTAGTACCCAGGATGGTTTTTTCTTTTCAGTTAGGAAATAATATTTTGGCATTTGCAATTGGTTTGGTCAAAAACCAGCTAGTTTTTCTAATGAGTAAATAGTCTGGATCTCAGTTTCTATAAAAATATTCATATAATGTGGCTGACCTTTTGTCTTTGATCCCACGTTGAATTTGTGGTGTCCTGAGGTTTATAGCCTACAGCAAAATTGGTGCTGTATTATGAAATGTGATGATAAGAGGTTTAAGAAGGAAAGAAATAAGGGAAATTGTACACTGACCCTGGTTTATGATACCACATAAATTATTTTTAAGAGCAAAAGGAGCATCTGTTTTGTCTGCAAAAGGATGCAATTAAGAGGCTTTCCACGATGTCTTTCCCTTCGTTGAGAATTCAGCTACTGCCATCTATTGATATATTATGAAGTTTTTATTGTGTAAGGGAGTGAATACTCATATCCACTTCTATGAGAACTGGGTATATTTCTCTCCCAGTAAAGCATCAAAATGAGGAAGGAAGGGAGTGTGACATTGATGGTACAGTTGGTCTAATAACTTGGGAATAAATTGGCAGATAAAAATGTGATTTCCCTCCCCCACATCTCTTGTTGCAACTGAGGTTTTATGGATTAGGGTTGCAGTCCCATTGCAAGCTTCAGATGAACTGTGTTCTATGTTATCACTATTACTAGTACATCAGGTCTTTCTTCCTGTTTTGAAGAGTATGAAAATGCACTGCTTCAGTTATTGAAATCATTGTTTTAGGTTTTTGTGCTGTATAGTTATTATTGTACTGTGCAGTGGTATTATTCCAAGTGATTGTGTTGTTTTCTGTTCTATATTGTCCAGTGGTATTTTGATGAAGGGTAGCAAATAAATGCCGTAATAAATAAATATTATTATTATATATATTTTAAAAATCCTGTTCTTCATTATTCCTTTTTTCCTGCTTTAAGGTTAATATTTTCCAATATTCTTAAGACAAACAAAAATAACCTTCCTACTAACTAGTTTTTATAAGAAGGGAGTCCAGTTTCCTTTGTTGCAAGTGTAATGTCATAAAAGAGGGTTGAGAAAGGTTGTTGCTTTGTCATAGAGTTTTGCATTATTATGTAGCAAACAAAGCAACTTTGAATTCATATATCATGCAATTTCTGCTTCAAACACTGGGCTTTATGGGAATTATGGGCTTCTTCATGAGGCTCTTCTTCATGTGCTCACTTCACAAGAGGTCTGGAGGGTAGCAACATGAGAAAAGGCCTTTTTTGTGGTGGCTTGCCATTTGTGGAATGCTCTGCCCAGGGAAGTTCTCCAGGAGATATCATTATGTATCTTTAGGTGCCAGGCAAATACTATCTCGTATTGATTTATGTTTGTCTCAAATGTCTTGGCTAGGTTGTGTGTGTGTGTGTGTGTGTGTGTGAACACTTTTGTGATTTTAATTCTACATCATGTGAGTTGGTTGTGTAGAAGGTGATTAATAAGACAATAATAATAATAACTCCCAGCCAGCACAGACATTGCTCAGCGACAATAGGAGTTGTGGGCCAACAACATTTGGAGAGCACCATGTTGGCTACCCCTGATGTGTGTGTGTGTGTGTATCTGTACAAATATTCTTTTGCAAACAAATGTACCATATATACAGAGAAACCAGCATTATTAATTCATTTTCAATTGAATGTGTGAATTATATTTTCAACATCTTGTTAATTACTTAAATGATAAACTGGTGTGGTGACAAATGTAGTGAAAAATACCTCTATCTTTTTATTTATTCATTTCATTTATGCAAATTACAGCTCCCAATCCAATATTGCAATAGAAGTGCTCCAGGGTAAATTCTGAAGCCTGTTTCATTATGCTCTCCTAAGTATAACGCAGTTAGGATCATGTCACGAATGACTAACATTTTAGAAGCAATTATTTTATGAGTAGGTAAATGTTCACTACTGAGCAAATATTTTCCGTCTCTTTGTGTGAGCCTGAGCCACCTCTAAAATTGCATCTGAAGTGAAATTTCAAACAGACCTGAATGTTTTCCCATAGCAGTGGGAAAGGCCATGACTTATAATGGGATAGCATTTGCTCTGCATACAGAAGGTCCTGGCATCTCCAGGTGGGGCTGGGAACATCCTCTGTCTGAAACTCCATTCAGTGTAGATGATACTAGCTAGATAGACTAACAGTCTGGCTCACTATAAGGAAGGTTCCTATTTTTAAAACATATGAGGAATGTTGGGTGACTCCCGATTAGTTTCAGATGAGCTAGCAAAACCAGAAAAACGATGTGTTTTCACTAGTTAGCAGAACCAGTAAGGGTAAAATTTTAAAGAAAGATGGATTTTTAGCTGGCTTCTCAATGGATAGGTCTAATATTTTGCCTTTGTAAAAAAATGAAACTACTATTGCTCTGTTGTTCGTCAAGGGTGGCACTGTGGTCTAAACCACCGAGCCTCTTGGGCTTGCTGATCGTAAGGTCAGCAGTTTGAATCCATATGACAGGGTGAGCTCCTGCCACTTTGTCCCAGCTCCTGCCAACCTAGCAGTTTGAAAGCACACCAGCGCAAGTAGATTAATAGGTATTGCTGCGGAGGAAAGGTAAACAGTGTTTCCGTGCACTCTGGCTTCCGTCACAGTGTCCCGTTGCTCCAGAAGCGGTATAGTCATGCTGGCCACATGATGCGGAAAGCTGCCTGAGGACAAACACCAGCTCCCTTGGCCTGAATGTGGAGATGAGTGCCGTACCCCATAGTCAAATTTGACAGGACTTAACTGTCTGGGCGGGGGGACAGGAGGGTCAAGGCTGGTTCTGTGATTAATGTAAGCCATTGAAGTTTGCAGCAGCAGTGAGAAGCCAATATATAGGTTATGCATAGATAGGCAGTGGTGCAGCATGCAGTTGCTTGCTTCTTCTAACTCCACTCCCAACGAGATGGGCCACTGGACTGATCCAGCAGAGCACTTAATGTAAATGCTTATGTTAGGATGAAGAATCCTAGAGCACTTTTCACAGGAAAAAAAGAATGTTACACATATGCTTAATAAGAAACCCAACTCTGATTTGTGTCCCACAGATATCAGTACCAGATGTGCTATTTTAAGGTGTGTGTGTTTCCCCCCTCCTTGAGAATATGCTATGTCTAATTGCTGCTTCTCTGATCTTGAGGGACGACGACGACAAAAAATAGCTACAGTTGCTAGTTACCAATTTGCATGTAACACTTCAAATACCATCAGCTGAGAAGAAATGCCCATGTAATGAGTCTGAGATAGTATGGCAATTTCTTAATTCAGAAAATAATTACACGGTTATTTGTGCCCACCAAAAAGAAGGTATTACTAATTCTGCCCAAACAAATTGCTATTTGCCCAAGTTTTGAACTTTGGTAAACAGTGGGGCAGCAGGGGACTGAATACAAATCCAGACACAGTGTGTATGTGTTAGGAATAGGATTACCTGAGAAGATGAAACAAATATTTGCCTGAAAAGAAAGCAGCAGACAAGTGTGCATATAAACAGCTGAAGACCAGATTTTAGGAGGTCAGGAAGAGCAGCGCATAAAATAGGAGAGTCTGTCTAATCTTACAGTCCTAGATTGAGCTGTTCGTTAGAGTTTGTATGAGGCATCTCAAACAAAGCTGAGTTTTAAACCCATCACATTTTTAATATGGCAAAAAATGAATTCTCAAAAATGTGAAATGCTACAAAAATGAAGAGTTGAGTGGCCTTGAATATACTGAACATTTTCTTCGAAAGCTATGTCATTAGATGTTCCCTCATCCTGAGTACATGACATTCCCTGGTGCACATTTATTTATTTATTTATTTAAATACTTTCAGACTAGACTTTAAATATTGCAAGGCAGTATACAAGCTAAAAGAAACCCAATACTACAATAAAAAACAACCTAAAAAGTCTTTACATGCCCATGTCTTGTGTGTGGCAATCTATATTCACATCAATAGAGGTCAGAGTTGCAATGGAAGAAAAGGAGAAACTCCTGGGGTAGGGGTGGTGGGTCTGTGTCCGTAGATTAAGGTGTGCCTTGTATATTCTAGTTATCAGTTATAGGCCAGGAAAGTCATGTACAAACACCCTTTGTCTTTTAACTATTAAGTAACAGAAAATAGAACAGTTCGATGTCATCCTAGAACAAGTGTTTTGAATAGGGTTTTTTTATGTAACTGGCAGACAGAAAGTCAGAACCCCTTCTTATTTTTATTTCCTCCTCTTTTTCTATTATTATTGTTGTCTTCTTTCATTCCCCCCCTTTTGTTTTCCTTTGATGTCCTCTGCTCTGGGCCGTTATTGGGATCCAAGGATTACACGTACGAAGATGGTTGACAGTTGGTGGAAGGACCATGAGTGAGAGGCACAAAAAGGATGGGAAGGGAAGATCTCCCAGCGTAAGAGACCGGAAGCAGAAAGGGAAGCTCCTAGGTGAGAGCTGAGAGGATCCACCACTCTTTGTGTGAGACAAGGGTTAAGAAGCACTGGCGGAGGAAGGTGGGTGCGGGGGATGCGGGGCGCACCGGGGTGTCAGCTGTGACATCACCGCACCACCCCCACTCCCTGCTCGCTGTGCAGGCAGCGGGACGCTAGGGACAATGCTGCTGCGGGCAGCTAGCAGCGCCCCTGATGCTCGCAGTGCAGGCAGCAAGCACCGCCCACACACACACTCAACATGTGGGCCGCGGGCGGCTAGCCCCACCCCATGGGCTGGCTAGCTCCGACCCTGCACCACTCTGGGTGCTGGGGCAGGTAGCTCCATCCCGGGGTTAAGAGCTAACTTTAAGAGAGGACTCTGCATCTTTGCTTTTCTTTGTTTTTATTTAAATTAGTTTCTGTTATCTTATTGTATTATGACAAATTTTGAATGCAATCCTATTACAATACAACCCCCCCCCGAAAAAGTATTCCAAAAACAGAAGCTAATTTGTATTAAAGGGAAATGTTTGTATAGATGTGATATGGCCAGTAGTGTTCCCAGTCCTGCTAACTGAGATCCTTTTAACTGACTATACTAGAGAATGAACCCGAGACGTCTTATGTACCATCAAGCTGCAATGGACCATGTGGTATCTGTAAGTTGCATGGACCTTAAGATAGTAAGTTGGTAACTGCAAGTTGCATGGACCCAGCCTTGTTCTGGGTTTGAATTTGGGGATTCATAACAAACCCATTTAATAGTTTTCAATTCCTGCCTCTCTCACACCATATACATAATCAACCCTAGGCTATGCCATGCAGCATTCTGCTCACCTAGGAAGGGGCTGGATCCAACCATGATATTCTAGGGTTCAAATGGATTCTTGTGAACTAGGTGAGAGGTATTTTCCCTCGCAGCATTTCCCTCGCTGTTTTATAGGAAGTCAGCAGTCTGTGAGATCTGAATCCAGTGTCAAGTCTGTCAAAAGGCTAGATTGCTGGAGGCTGTCTCCTGCATTTGCAGGCCAGTCCATTTGATTCAACCTTGAGTGTTGGCTGAGCTTCCCTGTGTCTTTCTATGCCAGTTTTATCTGGAGCTTGGAGGGCAAGAGAGAGAGTTGGTATATTGCTTGTGAAAACATTATTGAAGGCCTCTGCTAGCCGCTCAGCAGGCGGTTTTCAACAAAGAAAATGTTATAGCACACAAAGAGGAAAAAGGAATATCAAAACTATAGCCCTACATGTGTCAGTCAACATGGTTGTCCTGATTACTGCAAAAAATGGGACTGAAGTATGCTCTTGTATGGAGAGTTTGGGGATAACAAAGTTTTAAGAATCGGCATTGTTGCAAAGATGTGTAATTACAGCTCAAGTTGTATAGATTGCCTGTGGTTACCATACGCCTACCTAGACTTTTATACAATCCTAGGTATTAATTATTCTAATGGGTGTAACACAAGAAACTCATTGGGGGGTTATTATAGAGTTCCTAACACAGAGAGAAAGTAAAAGAAATCTGCACAATGCTCTGTGGGGTTTTTCCCTGGATAATTTTAAAATGAAATAGGCCAGAAGGTCTCTTCAGCTCCAGTCCTCTGTCCTAAGGTTTGCTCTTCCACACATCAACCTCCTGCAGAAGAGCCCACACAATTCATGTCATGCACAGGCATGAATGAGAAAAGGTCATGACACTAGAAGCTTTAGCCCATCAGTATGCAAAGCCACACTTGCCAGGGGAAGGCAAGCAACCAAAACTACCACCCTGTAGATCACTATACTGGCCCATCTGACCAGGGTAGCAATTCTACCCCAACCCCAAATGTGGAAGCCATTTATGTGCAGAGTGTCTTGTCCCTTGTCTGATGTTCAAGGCTTTCATTGCATGGACGCTTTTCTACTCAAACAAATGGGGCAATGGACAGTGGGCAGCCCTTTGAAATATTCTTCCTTCACACTATTCCCCAAATTCCCCACATCAAGAACTGTTCTGAGATCTTCATACTTTGGTCAGGAGCTGGAGGACAGTAGTTATTGAGAGTGCTTCTTCTTCACAGTTTGCAAGGCATCATTAGGATTCAATGTTTGCATTGTGGTTTCCCTGATTTACCATAGTATACTGTCATGCAGGAAATGTCTCACAAAACCTCATTTCCACTTCAATTGTAGCTTTATTCAAACTTATAGTATACCATGGTCTGGCAACTCCCAGATGACTTGTGACTGGCCCATGTCCCTATATAAAAATGCCATTATTTATTCATTTATTCATTTATTTTATGGTATTTAAAAGCTGCTGTTCTGGGCAAGCTGTCTGAAGAGGTTTACAGTATTTAAAAACCTCAGCAAATAAGCTATTAAGAAACAAGCCCATAAAAACCAAATAAAACAGTATCAACTAGTCAATCAAACAGTAAAACAATATCAGCATGGAAAGTCATTACTGCTGCTGCCCCTTGGTTCACACTACCAGTCATTCATGCTTCTAGGCCTCATGTCATACCTTTCTGGCTGCCTCCTTTGTCCTGCCATTTGTGCTCTGTCCCGATTCCTTATACTGCCTGCTATACCATCATTCTGCCATAAAACCCTGATCCTTTTCACCTTAAAGCAATTTACCAAACTTCCTGATGCACTACCTGATCTACATTTGTTAATTAGGTTCACTTTGCTTGAATAATCTGGATGATTCTGTATCAGCAGTATTGCTTGTTACACGCCACTTGGTTCTGATTCTGATCTATGTTACTCCAGAATCACTTGGGCGTGTGTTTTTGACATTGGACACTGTTGACTAATGGCTGTGTTTTGCTGAGTTTTCAATTTATTACTGTCACCATCAGGCTGTATTGAATTTTGTGACATGTATATCCCAGCAAGGCTAGAAAGTCATTGACGTTTAACACTGATCCTAAGAGCTCCTCTTTGACTGCCTGCCACTTAAAGATGTGCTGATGACTTTAAAATCAATTATAATCTTGCATCAAAAAATAATTTGACTGCGAGGATAAACAAAAGTGAAAGGCAGCAAAAATGCATACCCTCCGGAATTATATGGAAAAAGAGAAATAGGGCCTTTTCTGATACTTAAGTTGTCTTCCAAGGTCAAAAGTTAATTCAAAATATACAGTTTTATCCAATGCTATTTTTCTAGAAAAAGAGGTGCCAGAACTCACCATGAACTCCTCCCTTGTTTTCTTCTAATGGCAATGGCACCCACCTGAAGGTGCCAGAACTGAGTTCTGGTGAGTTCCAGCTGGAAAAAAGCCCTGGTTATATCCAATGCTGCTGTTCCACCAGCACAACCTGGCTTCCAATTACACATTGAAAGTCTCCCCTCTTCTCCCCTGCATCCCCACCCCCAAAATCTGGTCCAGGGTGTTGGGGCACCCTCTGGAGCAGATTTGGAGAGGAGAGGAACAGGAAGTTCTGTTGTGCAAGCAGAATTCTTCTTTACTCACAAATATCTAAGAGTTTTCTCAGAATATCCCTGCATTGGGGGGAGTTGACTAGATGACCCTTGGAGTTCCTTCCAACTCTACAATTCTATTATTTTTACTAGAATATAAATATAAAGCCAAACCAGGCTGCAAAACTGTTATCTGTGAATATGGATCATTCATGTATCATTTAACAGAGTAATAAACAAAACAAAACCCACAAAACATATACGGTAGGTGACAACGTGTCACAACTGAGCCTCAACATACCTTTTTGCTAGTAGCCTATTTATCACAAATCTCCTTAATTAAAATGTTTAATTTTGTATCAGGCGGAATTAAAACAATATTTTTATTTGGGTTATGGAGATGCACTTAGAAGCATATAAAATAAGGATTTAATGGGCACTTAATGGTGTGAAGCATTAAACTGTAGAAATCATAAATTAAAGCTTTCCTTAGCCTTTTATGCTTTCCCATTTGGAAACTGAAATACAATTTGCATTCATTATGTAAGGCTGATATACAGTACCTTGCTTCCCAATGTCATTCAACTGGATCATAAACAATTCTCTCCCCCAGCACCCAACGCACTTGCATTTTGAAAAGCTTATTTTTCAAGCCTTGTGTCATAATCTTTCTCTAATAGTGGCAGGCTGAGTGATTCAAAAGTTCTTTGGGCAGCCCTGAAGTTGGTGAGCCATGCTGATCCTGAGCAAAAATCAGCACCTTAATTCCACTCATAATTTCAAACTGGGCTCCAGGGCTGAAATTCTGAAAACCTTTTATGAAAAGCTCTGGGCAAGAAATGCAAAACAACACACCTGTTACAAAAAATAATGGTGTCTGTGTGCATCAGGTTAGCTGTAGGTGTCCAATTTTCCATTTGAGGCAGTAAGAGGAAAAGAAAAGAAATCTGCAAATGAGACTTAAAGGGGAAGAACAATTATTCCATAATATGAGAACTACTGCACACATTTTCCCTAATGTTTTACAGAGTCTCTTCTTTGTTCTTGAAGGGAAGGGCAGAATCTCAAAGGAAGGACTCATTGCTTTGTGCATGTAAAAGGTTCTAAGCTCAACCTCTGTCATCTCCAGAGAGGTTTGGTGTAAGACTGATCTCTGAGACTGTAGAAAGCCACTGCTAGCGATCATAGACAATGCATAATGGTTACAGCACAGTTGTTACTCATTCTGAAACTGCTGTTGCAATAAAGACTGGCAAATACATTCTAAATAAATGAATAGGCAATACTGAGCTAGATAAACCTAGAATCATGGGGCTGTATCCACTGTTTTCTGTCTGCATGTGCAAGGGCTTCTGTGCTAGCTGGTGAGTTTTAAAGTTGCACAAAAGAGGAATCCAATGCAACAGTTGCGCTAGCAGAAGTTCATTGCACAAATGAGTACACCATCATTTGTGCAACAAAGTTGCCAGCAACCTGCTTTTGCATTCTCTTGTGCAACAGCATTGCTCTGGTGACAACTATTTTGCCAGCAGAACAAGTATACCACTAAGTGATTTTAAATTAGCACTACAGGATACAACACTGACTCTGTATCAAGCTGCCTCCTATGTGTATAAAAAGGAAAGTATATTAGAATAGAATCAGCCCCCAACATGCTAAGTAACCACAATGCCTTCAAATGTAAAATTAACATTACATTAGCGGTAGGTAAGGATGGAGGAGAAATTCAATTCCGCTTGCAATTAAAAAAGAAACCTACCTAATTTGCTCTTTCTGAAACAATGTGCAAACTGAAATACAACCATCCTTTGAAATGTACCTTAAACCATTCACAGTGCTGTCAAGTATCCCGTTTCCCCCGGGATTCTCCCTTATTTCAAGCAGTTTCCCGCTGCTCTCCCTTATTTTTTATTTCCCTTAAATTTCCCATTTTTAATGGAAGCAGCTCCTCCCCTGCTGGCCAGGGACTGGGTGGGAAGACCTCGCCTACTTGGAGAGAAAAGCCTCAGCCCTCAAAGCAACTGGGAGCCATTCCCCGTGCTTACAGGGGGGTGTATCCCTCCCCCTGCATCAGCCCCTATCCATTGCCGCCGAGCCCCTCAGCCGGCCAATAGGGTTAGCTGGCGGGTGGAGCCTGGCTGCCTTTGAGCAGCTGCTGCTTCCTGTCCTGTTTTGATGGGATCAGACAAGAAGACGATGGGGCTCCATCGCGCAGAGCACATGGCTGCCCTCCTCTTTGCTCCACTCCGAGCCCAAGCCTGCTTGGAGTTTACATTGCTGCTCCGCCCACTTTTGCTTCTGGCTCCGCCCACCACTGACACGTGAACTGTCCCCGGGATAGGTGAGACTGCTGATCCCTTATTTTCAAATCCGAAACTTGACAGCTATGCATTCATCAGCAGTGAAAACACCTCTGTTTTAGCTGCCATGTTTTTTTTTTTCTATCCAGTTTGCTAAGCCCAGGTTGATATTGTAAAAGCTAAGAGAGAAAAAGCAAATTGGTATCCAGGATGTACATTTTTGGCCACCGTTTTGTTATGGTGGGTTTATGCCACTACAGTCCTGTTAGACTCCTGATCTGATGTACCTATAGTGGATTATAAAGAATTATTGACATGGGTTGTTTAAGAGAGACATGCTCTAGAGCATTCAGAACTTTTTGGCATTCAATTAATTTGCCATAATAAAAATACATGCAAAAATCAATACCTAGTAATCGGTTCATAAAATGTCTCCATTTTAGTAGGAACCATTAAACCTCCTAGAACATGAAGTCTGCAAATGAGAAAATATACATCCAATTTGGCCTTTTTGTTCACTTCCCCTCACTGGGAATGGACAGATCAGCCTGTTTCTGTCCCATGAACCATTTATGCACAGTTGTATCTTGTCCTGTGTGTGGCCAGATTTTTCCTCAGAAAAATCCTTTAAAATTCCTCCAAGATTTACAACAACGCTACTTACACGGAGGTCAAAGGTTGTCTTTTTCTTGCTTTAACATTTTTCAGCTGCTTAGATTAGCCAATACCTCCTCCATGCCTGCATGGTAAGAAAAAATATGTCTGCTGCTGCTCCCATATTCCCACAGAATGTCTTGTAAGCTACAACTGAGGGTGGCAGCAAAGTTCTCTTCCCCAGTTAAGAAAAGGGGATAAGATATTTTTTTTTTTTTAGGTGACCACTAGCACCTTATATGAAAGTAAGACAAAAATACCACAAAATGTGAAATTTTATTTTAGGTGAAAAAATATGTATCTATTGTTCACCTGTGGTTTTGCCACCATTCAAACACACTAGCAAGAAAGACTTACGGGGGGCAGAAAGAAAATGCCTGGAATTGCTTCTGAATCAAAAGCTCAAGGGTAAATTCAAGGGTAAAGTTGCATTTACTTATAAGAAAACCATTTTTGCTTCCTGCTGAACACCTTACATGCTGCTGTACTTTAATGGGAAGACTGAGAATAGGAGATCATAGTTGCCTGCAGACACTTAATACAGTGGGTGGCAAATACAAGGAATAACATATTGAATTTGGCCGTGCCAGACTTCATGAAAATAAGCAATTACACATTCCTGGCCACCGAGCACCTGTGATAATACTGTTTCCAGAGCTATTAAATAGACATCTGTGTACAGAGGAGAGTGTCCTGCTGGTTTTGGATACACTAGATGTGAGAGAGATAATCTTCGATCCAAGTCTTATATTTGATGAAATAAAATTTCAATTGGGCTTTAGGAACACTCACCCACACATCTCATGGCTCCCTCCAGTTCAGAATATCATGAGTTTTTAGTTGTTTTCAAGAAGGAACAGTGCCGCAGACAAAGGTGAATAGCTGTTTCAGGTTATTAAAAAGGAAACCCAATGGTTTATATAGTCACACAGCACTAAACTCATGCACACAAAGCACAGACACTCAGTGGCAGGAGATTTTGCAGTCAAATCTAACAATGCATATCTATGCTAGGTAGTAAGTGAAAGGGTTAAGAACCACAGAGCTGTAAAATGTTAGAGAAGGCTTGACTAGGTCACCTTCAGGGAGGCAGGAAGCAAGGGTTGTTTCCTGTTCCTTTCTCCTCCTCTTCTTCTTCCATGTAACTGACAAGACACATGAGACTGGAGCTCCTGTGCCCCGACTCCATGTTTGAAGATACAGCAATACCTTATCTGTGTTGCTTCTGCTGTACAATGCATTGTACAATGCATGAGTGAGACCTCTGATTACTGTAAGTAAAGCATTTAAACTTACTTAAGGTTGTAGTCTATTCACTCTGAGGGGTATGTGTGGAGTACTTAATCGTGAGTGCTTAATACTGGGAAATTTAAAGATCTAACAACAAGTCCTGCACTTTGCACTTTGATAAGTCAAGAGGATACACAATCCTTTCTCCATGATGGTCTCAAGCTGGTTTCCTTAGCACATAATAAAATCCCTTTGGGTTGGGAACCAGCCTGAGCAGGGCACACTGGAGGCAACAAAAGGAGGTGCATACCCCACCCCCCAGACCCTCCTCTATTCCAAATCCACCAATGGGAAACAATTGGGAAGCAATGTGAGCAATGACAAACAGAAAAGATAAGGATCAAGTTTTTGTGGAAAGATCAGATCTCTGAAAACACTACAGTACTTTCAGGGCTAAAACCAAACCTGGAAAATGTTTGGTTTAATACTCCTCCTCCTCAGTCATATGTTCACATGAAAGAACATTTTTAGCTTCCAGAATCCATAGACCATGTCAGACTAGGCCAAACCCTTTCCAATACCACATGCATTAATTTCAGTAAACTTTTAATTTCAGTAAACTTTTCACTCTCCATGAAATATATGATAGGTTTGTTTATTTTTGCCGCTTTAGCATGGGATGGAAGAATTTCTGTGATATTTTCTGGGGAAGTCAGAGTCTGGAGTTCAATAATACAAGGTAGCCAAAGGGTAAAAAATACTACATATGCTCATTTATTTTACAATCACTGTGCTGCTCTCCAGTGTGCCGTGTGCCATGTGTGTGGAAACATGGCAGCCAGAAAAGCTGTGGATTGCCAGAGACAGGTGCAGGGATTGCTAAACAGAACAAATAATCAAACACACACATACCTCAGTCACTTTTTAATCAACTAAGACACCAAACTTTACATCTTACTTTTCAGAATTTCACCAAAATCATCCCATTTCCTTTTTGATTAAGATTTCCTTTTGCCTACCGACCAGCAAGTGGTTGCTGCAGGGGGAATTGAACTAGAATATTGGCAGAGCACTCATTCAAACATTGTACAGAAGTGAGTAGTTTCATTTATGATTCTTAGGATTTTTGCAGAGTATTATTTTTAATATGGTTATATCCAGCTAAATTCTACTCAAATTAGTAGACCCATTGAAATGAAAATAGCAAAGAATATTATTTTTAACTGGTCTGTTCTATAACTAACATTGAACACAACACTTTTCTTGGAAGGTTCTAGGCTGAAATGATGGGTCCTCCCCCCACCCCATGGAATATTGAAGAGGCATTTGGGGCTAGTCTGATTGCCGAAGAATTGATACTTTTGAATTATGGTGCTGGAGGAGACTCTTGAGAGTCCCATGGACTGCAAGACGATCAAACCTATCCATTCTTAAGGAAATCAGCCCGGAGTGCTCACTGGAAGGACAGATCCTGAAGCTGAGGCTCCAATACTTTGGCCACCTCATGAGAAGAGAAGACTCCCTGGAAAAGACCTTGATGTTGGGAAAGATGGAGGGCACAAGGAGAAGGGGACAACACAGGACGAGATGGCTGGACAGTGTTCTCAAAGCTACTAACATGAGTTTGACCAAACTGCGGGAGGCAGTGGAAAACAGGAGTGCCTTGCGTGCTCTGGTCCATGGGGTCACGAAGAGTTGGAGACGACTAAACAACAACAACAACAACTCTAAGTCATGCACTTGAATTGTTGGCAGTGGTATATAATCTACAAGACCTCTTCTAAGTCTCTTGAGCCACCCCATCTACTCTTCTGTGTCTTCTATTACAGAGCCTAAAATGTAGGGTTGCCATATGTCCAGAATTTTCCAGACATACCCGGAATACTGCAACCTCAAGAAATGTCTGGGAAACTGCAACTTAAAAAAAAAAAAAGCTCTACAACTGTCTGGATTCATCTAAACAGAAATAAAATTGTGTGAATACTAAGTTCAGCACAAGGCTTGAAAATGAAAGCTTTAAAGTTGTGAACCACATCTTAGCATTGTGCTAGAAATTAATCACTAAACAAACAAACAAACAAACAAACAAACAAACAAACCAGGCATGTACCTAGAACATGGGTAGGCAAACTAAGGCCTGGGGGCTGGATGAGACCCAATCACCTTCTAAATCCAGCCTGTGGACGGCCTGGGAATCAGCATGTTTTTACATGAGTAGAATCTGTCCTTTTATTTAAAATGCATCTCTGGGCTATTTGTGGGGCATAGGAATTCATTCATCCCCCCAAAAAAATACAGTCTAGCCCCCCCCCAGGTCTGTGGGATGGTGGACCTGCCCATGGCTGAAAAAGTTTGCTGACTCCTGCGCACAGAGCTTTCCCCCATCTCCTCCCCACACATGTTGCACCCTCTTCAAATCTGCTCCAGTTGTTTGCTGGAAACTCCAAGACAGATTTAGGGATGGGGCGAGGAGACGGGGGAAAGTTGTTTTGTGCAAAGGGAACTTTCACTCTTTGTGTGTGACCTGCATAATCCAAAGCAGGCTTGGCATGCTATGCTGTAAACACATCATAAACTTTCCAAACGCCAGCAGCTTCTATCTAATGTTAGTAGGCCTTCCATGTTTAAAAAGTAGGGAAGCAATTCAAGAAAAGATCAAAGTGATTCTGTGTCCGGGAAATATCACTCTCAGAACACATAACAATACTGTGCCAAGATGAATCTGCAGATGGCAGATGTATAGGACATTTAGAGCCCTCTGAGATAAAAGTCAGTATTCAGGCATCTCACAGCTTACAATAATGATACATGGATTAGAGGCACCACATGATATGTTAGAAAGCTACTGGCAGGAAGGCATGGAATTGTGCATCGCAGGACCTTATTGCAATACAAATAAATTTGACCAAACAAAAATAAAAACAAAGTAGAGACACTCAGAAGCAGCTAAAACTCTGCTGCCAAGAGGAAAGAAAAGGCAGGTGACAGAAAGATCACAGGCCATTTTATTTATTTATTTGGAGGATAGAGAATGACCTGTCCAAAGGATCACTCTATACAGCATATGGGAAGGACCAATCAATGAGAGATTTGGCATGAGACACTCATTTTCGTGCAGGTTGTGAAACTCTGAAATAGGTTTAAAGACGATGTAATGATTGCACGAGAAGAGGGGAGAGAGAAAGAGAAAGAAAAGGAGAGAGAGAGAGAGAGAGAGAGAGAGAGAGAGAGAGGAGCCTAGACAGAAAGAAAACCTGGAAATGTCACCATTATGCAGCACGGGGGGCGGGGGGGGGCAGAATGAAGAGACGGGAACACTTCAGATGCAGACTTTAGAGAGGTAATAGCTGGTTGTTATAAATGTCAGATATAAACCAGACAAAAGACAGATACATTTGAAAATGTCTTTCCCAATAAAGATCCTAAATGTCACTCAAAATGATCAGACTATTTATTACAGAATTTGTAAGGGAGACATGGGAAGAAAGCCAATCTCTCTTACAATACAGACTGATAAAATGCCTGTTTCTGTGTCACTTAGCATCAGCTGTGCCTGGGACTCATTAGCACAGTTAACTGCTGGATAGTTTGATCACCTAGTTGTTAATTTTGAATATGAGCTTTGGCATGATCCAGACAAAGATAAGCACTTTTGATGCCCGTTGGTTTAAATGGAAAATGATAGCAGATAGATGACATGCAGAGGATCAATCCCAGCTCATGGATTTGAGAGCAACTAACCTTGATAGCTATGCTTAGCCTCCATGATCAGAGGCAGTAATACCTCTGAATACCAGTTGCTGGAAACTACATGAGGGAAGAGCATTATAGACTGAATCCTGCTTGGTGGGTTTGCCACAGACATCTGCTGTGAGAACAGGATGCTGGACTAGCTGGGCCATTGGCCTGATCCAGCAGGCTCTTCTTATATTATAGTTCTAAGGAGAAGGCTATAGGTAAATGCAAACCCTGTGATGGAGATGAATGAATCTGCCACTTTATGGTTTTTGGAAATAGCTGCCAAATGGGGCACCTAATCTGGGTCGGGGAAGCAAGAGGGTTAAGTGAATCAACCCTTTCCCCTTCTGCCATTTTCTTGATGAGAATCACCCTTCCCTTTAAAGCTGCTGCTTGTAGTAAAAACATTTGAGGTCACAGGCTGTTCTGATACTTTTTGTTTTAAACTAGGGGTAAATAGTGGGTTTAAAAGGAAGGTGATTTTTAGCAGAAAACTACATGATAAGAAAGATTTTTTCCTGCTTTATCACTACCCAAAGGACCTCTCTCTCTCTCTCTCTCTCCTTCATCAGACCAACATGGCTACCTACCTGAATCTGTGAGGTGAGTAAGACTGAGAGACTTCAGAGAAGTGTGACTAGCCCAGGTTCACCCAGCAGCTGCATGTGGAGGAGTGGGGAATCGAACCCGGTTCACCAGATTACAAGTCCACTGCTCTTAACCACTACACCACACTGGCTCACAACAACCATTGCAGTTCCATTCTGGATTCCCTACCATCGCAGGTGCAATGTGGAAAACCATTAAAGAGATGGGAGTACTTGGAACTTCCTCCCAAAAAGCTTGCATGATGCCACCCTCTTATATCTCACAAATCCTTTCCCAGAACTCACTCCCCCCTACCATGAAGTACTTCATATAATACCCTAGTTTATATTTTATATTGTAATTCAAATAACTGGACATTCTTCCTGCATTTAACTCTGCCTATACTTCCATCACCTCCTGGCAAATAGAAGGGGAAGAAATGGAGGCAGTGAGATATTTTACTTTCTTGGGTTCCATGATCGCTGCAGATGGTGACAGCAGTCACAAAATTAAAAGACACCTGCTTCTTGGGAGAAAAGTGATGACAAACCTAGACAGAATCTTAAAAAGCAGAGACATCACCTTGCCGACAAAGTTCCGTATAGTTAAAGCTATGGTTTTCCCAGTAGTAATGTATGGAAGTGAGAGCTGGACCATAAGGAAGACTGATCACTGAAGAATTGGTGTTTTTTGAATTATGGTGCTGGAGGAGACTCTTGAGAGTCCCAAGGACTGCAAGAAGATTAAACCTATCCATTCTGAAGGAAATCAGCCCTGAGTGCTCACTGGAAGAACAGATCCTGAAGCTGAGGCTCCAGTATTTTGGCCACCTCATGAGAAGAGAAGACTCCCTAGAAAAGACCCTGGTGTTGGGAAAGATTGAGGGCACAAGGAGAAGGGGACGACAGAGGACGAGATGGTTGGACAGTGTTCTCGAAGCTACTAACATGAGTTTAACCAAACTGCGGGAGGCAATGGAAGATAGGAGTGCCTGGCGTGCTCTGGTCCATGGGGTCACGCAGAGTCGGACACGACTAAACAACAACAACAAAATACTTCCATTCCCCTCCTTCTGTTATTTCCTCTGAGTTGAATTTCAGATTGCAAGTGCCTCTGGGTAGAGTCCTGCCCTGATGGAATTTGGAAAGCACTGTGCACAATGATATTTCTATAAAACAAACAAGTTGCAGAAGTATGAATTTTGGCTTCACTGTTATTCATAAAATATTATATAGTTATCACTAGGAAATGACATAGTCCCCAAATGGGATGAATTTATTTGTGTATTGAAAGGATCTCCATCTCATTCTTCTGCAGAAAAAAGACTCCCAGAGTGGCTTACTGTGATCAGTAAGAAAGCTGTCTCTGCCCTTAGGCTTACAATGTAAAAGTCACAACAAAAGGGAAGTGATTGGGAGAGGAGGGAAGGGAACCATATTCAGATCAGGCCAAAGCTCTGAATTACAAAGTTCCTATAAGTGCTTTTTCTAGGAGGGAACAGGGAAACAAACTCTGCAGCTGTTCCTTTTCCACTCAATGGATGAAGCCATAATTATCCCCCAGTCTCCAAGACGCCCTAAGGCCCCTGGCTGATGTCAGAGGCCAGAGCATTCTGCCTTTCAGCAATGCAGTCCCAGGACAACTTTCAGTTAGAGTTGAGTGTTTTTTCACACAGGGAGGGGAAGATTGTGCTTCCAAGACACCATCACCTTTGACAGCACTGATGTTGGAGTGGGCAGGAAAGGATTGTTTGGATTCTATCCCCTTGACAAACTGAATGCTCCTGAATCACTGTATATATCCCTCCGGGTGCTGACCGCATCCTCATGTTGTATCCTTTTGCGGAAGTGTACTGCGTCAGATTGAAAAACTGCTGATGGACTCATACTTCTGTGTATGGATGAATATCACTTTGGGACTGGGGCAGATGCTTAGACACTAAGTCTTCATGGTGCACAGACCCACCCACCCTTTCCAATTCATAAATGCTCCATATAAATGGATGCCTTCAGCAATTGTCTGCTTGATATTCTAAATGACTCTCTTTTTAAAGCAGATAATGTCCAGATTAGTCAGACCGTTGGTTCCTGACCTCTCTACAACCAGCACACCTCCCACTGTGCATAGGACCTTCCCCACTGCTCCCATTATCCTGTGCTGCTGTCGAGAAAGTTCCTTCTCTGCCAGAAGTAGTGTGTGGTGCAGGAAGGCCTTGTGTGTTCCCTTGTCACTAATAAATCTGCTACTAGATTGGTGTAGGCATGTACATTTAGAGCTGTATTTTCCATAAACTATGCAGGCAATTATGTCAATTCATTTTGGGTGATAATATATTCTACAGGTGCATTATATTAATTCTAATCCCACTTGTTTGCCTATGTTCTAATTATGTCTGTTTATTTGGGCATCAAGGTGTGTTTTGACTCTGGAAATCACTGCTGGATTTCTCTGTTTTTGTTTCTCTTCCTCTTGCTATGGAGAATGAGAAAGACAAACAACTCCAGTGGTTTGGCTCACCTCATGAAAAGGCTTGTGTTGTAATGCATACAAATTTGGATTGCCAACTTGAATTGGAAGTAGGCTAAGAAATACATCATTTGCTGCTTGATTAAAACACTGACAAAAGTCTTGAACTGTGAAGAATTATAAATGGGTTCTCACTGCATAATTTCTAATCTAATTACTTGAAGAATTCTTAGAAATCTAGGGTAAGTATTGCTAGTTTTGCCACAAAGTCATTACTGTAAGAAAAAGAATGAGTGATTGAGTTAACTAATATTATGATTAAATTAGAATTTCTCCCAGGAGAATCTAATATGAGGAATGCTATACAAACACACAAAAGAGTCTAATGAATTCAAAAATACTTTCATTACTTATTCAGACAGCAGACATGTTGTAACAAACCTGTAGTATATATCAATGTTACCTGCTTAATATTTGTTTGGAAATTTGCTTTGAATATATAGCTAAATCACCTGAGGTGGAAGGAATGTTTATCTTGAATATCCACACCAGAACTATGTGATACTTGCCTGAGAAATGTTTGTGGAACATTCTCATCTCCTCACCTGGTAAACATGCAAGCAAAGGAACCCAGAATGTGTCCCCAAGTGCTGTGCTGGCACCTGTGTGGACTTTCAGCTGAAGAGATTTAAAGCCTAAAGGCTGTCAGGCAATATGGAGGGCACTGACAATGAACGTTCCCCACATCAAAAGGGGTGCACATTTTGCGTGGTCGTGAGTAGCCCCCTTGGGCAGTTGGGGCCTGGCACCACCTTCCCAGGTTGGTTACCTGTGGACTCCACCTACTTCAGCATCCACCCATCCCAGCTGGGGAGGTGTAGCCAGGGGGAATTGGCCAGGTAGAAGGAGGGATTACACAGTGCACACAATAGAAGTTGTGTCATACCTGGGAAGCAGCCATTGGATTCAGAGCTTCCCCACCCTCCACTCCCTCAATTGACGTTTACTTTGCAGGTTTAACCAGTTATTTTCCACAGCCACATAGGAACGCAGGTGCTGCTATGTCAAGGTCGCTGTTGAAGGGCCGGAAAGGACTTTCCCTGCATTGGCAGGTTTCGCCTTTCCCACAGCAAATCGTCGCAATTTTGGCGGTTGCAGGCCTTGGGCGGAATCCTTTAGTCATCTAAAAAATGGGGGGGGGGGCGTGGAGCGGTGACCCCCGCCCCCATTGTGGCGTCGATAACAGGGTTCCTGTTAAAGGGGTCTCGGGGGAAGGCATTGACCATATGCCCAGAGGTCATCACTGCCCTCCCCCTCCAGCAGCGGCGAGTGGGGGGGGGCTATCTGCTTGAACATATGTTCTCCAGAGCTAGCCCACTCCCCACACATGCTGGATAACCCTGAAATCACCCAGAACCCCGGCTGCGGGGCTGGGAAGGATAAACGCCCAATGCCTGAGCCAAGATCTCCCTACATCTGAATCTTAATAAAGTTGTGGCCAATTTAATCCCATAGAATGTTGTCATGTGTCATTATTTCCCTCAGGGGCTGCCCCGGGGTACGGGGGGACTTCGCCTGGCCACACAAAGCCTATTGGGCTCACGAAATGGTCTTCTGTGTCATTTCCAACACTCCTAATGCTCCCCATAGACAGTACAGGACAGCAGGGGAGATAGCTGAAGAAGCTTTGGGGGACGTTTATTCACCATTAGTTGGCCTTCATGTTCAGGAACCACTAAGAAGTTTCAAAAAATGTCAAGGATTTGTTGAAGCACAGTTTGAAAATGGATGATCTAAGGGTATTTCAATACATATGCACAACCTAACTTGGAGAGAGAGAAAAACCCCTCTGATACCATAGTTCTGAGTATAATATTCACAAGTCACTTCTCAACAAGGACACTAAAACTGTAGAGTATCCAAAAAAATTGTAGAGTAATCTAATATATAATTAAAATTGCAATAAATTAAATAAATAATTTATGTGACCCATAATGTCATGCCCTTTCATGAACCATTGGAAAGTCTCCAAGTCCTTGTACAATGTGTCTTTTTCAAGAAACCTCTTTTGCAGATTAAACACATTTTCCTTTTTAAAAAAAGAAAGAAAAAGTTTTCTACTTTTTATAAGCGCAGTTCTAACTCACACCTCAAGCTGGGTGATGAATTTAAGCAACAGATGTCCTTTGATTCTGATTCATCATCTGAGCCTTTAAATTTCACCGCTGCAACCTTACAAATCTGTGATGCCAAAAATGAATAAAAAGTCACATTCTCACGTAATGCTAAGCCAAACCATTGCTTAACAGAAACTCCCAGGAAGCAATTCACAGCCACTTTGCTCTTCCTCATTTTTTTTCCAGCTCAGCTCAGCATGACAGGTCTGGCTTATCATGTCATAGAATATGGTTAAGGTCTCTCCTTGGTAGGTTTGGCTATAGCTTGTGCTTGAGGAGAGAGAGAACCACAAAGTTAAAACAACTGGAGAAGAGCAAAGCAGGATGGGCAGGAAAGAACAGGCTGAGCCCTGGGCGCGCTCTGGCTTAAATGCAGCCAGCCACGCCCGACAGCTGAGCCGATTGGCCAGCAAGCCGGGCACCGCGCCCAGGAATCAACCAGTGGCGGCAGGGGGCGGAAATGGATTTACCATGTGTACAAACACATACACAAAGTCATTTGAAAATTGATGCGGAGGAAAATAAGAATGTAATTGGCTTTAAATAGCTTATCAGCATTGGCTTGAAAGTCATCAGAGCTTAACCAAAGCAACTCCTTACCGTACCATGCAGGACCCCACTTTCCTCATGTTTTTTTCATTATTAACTTGCCTCTGAAATTCTATCCAGTTTGTCTGCAGTCTTCTTGAAACATGGTTTGCCAAGGAAGACTCAATACAATGCTCTAAGTTGGGAAAAGGTTGTGTTTATTAAACATAACATTAAGGAAAAGTGGAGGATCTGCAGAGAAAACCAATTGACGTAACTGTATTTAATTCAAGCAAACAAAGCATAGTCTGAGCAGGAAAGTTCCCTCCTTGGGAGAGATCATCTCCCTCCCCACTCCTGAGGTGATGAACCCAGTCACTACCTGTGCCCTGCAGTGTGGATTGGAATGAATTCTTTCTCTGGTATGTGAACTAGACAAGCACACTGTGGCTCCACTAGCTTGGCATTCACCCCGATGTGCATGCCAGGCTCACAGGGCACCTGTATCACCCACTAAGCAAATACACTGAAAGGTGATGCCCCTGTTCTATAATGCCTCAGGATTAATGGTCCTCAGGTCTTAAACTGTCTTTCCTGCCCAGACTAAAGGCCAGATTCAACAATAAATTACACCACTCTAAAATTCATTCCCAACAGTGTGATGTAAGCAAAAGAAGAAGAAACTTGGGCCAATTGGGGGCTCCCCCCAAAAGAATTCCTACTCAGCCCCTTCAACATGCAACTGACAAAAAGCCCACACTGAAAAAGGGGAGGTAAAAGAGATAAGGCTAGGGGTGGAACAGGCTTACATATCCTAGCTGTCTGCCATCCAGAATGGACTGTTGCCCACTCATGACACCCCAAATTTATTCTCCAGGGGAAAATTAATTTAGCCATCCTTTGGGGGTATAATAAGGGTGTGGCAAATTTACCCCCATGTAAGAGTGGGAACAGAAGCCCCAAACCAATTCAAAATAGTTTGAGTTGATATCCAACTAAACAGTTTTGCTAACATGGGTACTTTGGGCTACAGAATGGTTAGATGCCTATTTTTATCTAGTTTAAATCATGCACTGAGGCAAGAGCTGGTGATAAGAGAGGACAAAATTGGTGACCGTGGGATTTGCTTGGGTGACTATGGAAATGAGAATAGGGTAGGAGATCTGAGTTGTATGATGTATTTGGTAGAATTTGTATACCACTTAATTGCGAACAACAACCAGCTGTTTTTGTTTTCCCCTTTGCTTTCCTATGTTCTTTAAGGTATATTGTGAACCTTTGGAATTGAAGTAAATGATTCTTTAATATGGTACCATAATAAGAACTCTCTGAAGCTCCAAGCCCAACACTTTTCAACAAAAGCTTCATTGACATATTTGAGTATATAGCAGTATACACTTTGAGGTCTGCCACCTTAACTGCATGCTTATAATCCTCTGGCATTCATTTCATTTATTGATTATTTTAATCCAATGGTGCTGTGCAGACAGGATGCTGAGCAGCTCACCGCTAGTCGGGGGGGGGGGGAGAGAGAGCTCAATAGATTCCTGCAGTCGTTGATGGTGCCTGTGATTGTCTTCTGTCAGCAGACCATCTGCAAAGCTGTGTGCGTACTCCAGAGGGCAGAATATGGGTGTTTGTTTGTTTTTATAATCGGTACACTGTTTTAATATTTATGTTACATTCAATTTATTACCAACACATTAGTGGGAGCGTATGAACTATTTATGGCTAAATGTTTTGCTTATTCTTAGCTAGGAAATGCTAATATTGTTCCAAATATTTGGGTAAATGAAACTTTCTGTCGGTATCTGCAGTATAACAACCCTGTGTGATCTGGATGGGGAGGGAAAGAACTACTGTAATGCGCACCAACTGGCATTCTTTAATAGTAATGACTGAATGCGGGTGATTCATCAATTTCTTGTGCTTTATTGGTACTTTTTAAAGACAGAGGCCAGGAACCACGGCATAAGCATATTCTGCACATGTATCCAATCCTTTATGTATTCCCTGTAGTTGGCCTCTCACTCGTTAAAGGTGTACTGCATAGATGGTCCATCTCTCAATTCTGTCAGTGTGCCCACAAAAAAATGAACTGGGGCAGGTGAGCATTCCTCTAGGAAATTCACACACACATTTCCTAGAGCCAGTGTAGTAGTGGTTAGAGTGTTGGGTTAGGACATGGGGGGACTAGGGTTCAATTCCTCCTCTCAGCCATGAAGCTCACTGGGTGACCTTAAACCAGTTGCTGTCTTTCAGTCTAACGTACCTCACAGGGTTGTTGTGAGGATTAAATGAGAAGAGAGAGAGAGAGATCCATGTACACCAACTTGAGCTCCTTGGAGAAAACGATGGCACAAATGAAACAATCAAGCAAACATTTCCTTATAGAGACCTACCTCCTAGCACAAGAACATCAGTCATTCATCTTTGTGTCAGTCCAGGGCATGCTATCATGATATGAAGAAGGTAACACACTTCATTCTATGCCTTCAGCCTATTTTCTTTAATTCAGATAATCCCAGTAAGCCATCAGCAATGTCCACACCGGAACTGATTGTGAAAGCAAATCAACAAAACCCTTACTTTTCCTCCCCATAGTAGATGTTACAGAGGAAATATTTCTAATGGTATTAGGAAACATATTAATAATATGCCTATAGTATGGTTTCAAAATCTATCTTTGTTCTCTGTTTCATCATCCATTTGACTCTTTCATGTACCTTTTTTGGTTTTCAGAAATTCTCTCTCTGAAAAAATAAATTCAGAAGTTTAATTACAAGAGTCCAGTTTGGGGTGTTCAGCTTGGAAATGAACTCTAGGGTTTAAAGTATTACAAGAAAAAATACTTTCCCAAGCAAATTATTATTTGTAAGTACAGGGAAAAGAAAGGACACCAGATGTTCTCAAAGACGGGGGGTATATATTTAGGAGTTGGTAAGGATGATGAATATGGACCAGGAAGTAAAACATTATGTATTGTGTGGAGCATCTGTTGAGCTATAAATCTTTATGCTTTTACTGTTCTGTTCCCCAGTGAAATTCATGAAGAAATGTGCCAAGCTG